>NC_057808.1:539897149-539911010 GCF_018294505.1 Triticum aestivum | reverse complement strand
CACCCCCGCCGCCTCCTCCACCACCGCCGGAGCCAAGGTTTTTTTTCTACTGTTATTTGTGTTTAGGTTTAGGTTAGAGTGGTAGGATTAGGTTACTGCCAGATTTAGGTTTAGATAATTAGACGAAGAAAAAAAATTGAAAAAAGAAGAATACGTAGAAGAAGAGGAAAAGGGGAAAAAGGAAGAGGGTTGCCGAGGGGATAGATGGTGGAGCCAGTGGGTCCCGCCGGTCCCGACGCCCATGCCGAGAACCCCCCGGTCCGAGTGCTGACCCATCGACCGCGCGTCGCCATACCTGAGGGCGGCCTGGGACGAGCGGGATAGGGGGTTCCTCGGTGTCGATGGAACCCTAAATAACAAGTATCGTCGGTGCAAGATACATGTGGTCGTCGGTGTCGAGCACTACATCCACGTCCCACAAGTGACGCCGACGTCCGGCGCCCCAAAGCAACTGTTGTCGGCGTCGATGGCGGTCGAACACCCTAAATTCGCCAAGGTGTTCGACCGTTATCGGCCACCAGAACTATTGTTGCGGGACGCCGGGCGCCGGCTTCACTTGTGGGATGTGGATCTAGTGTTCAACGCCGACCGCCTCATGTAACTTGCACCGATGGTAGTTGCTATTTAGTTTACCCGGGGACGAGCAGGTTAGGGGTTTCCTCGGTGTCGATGGTACCCTAAATAGCATGTATCGTCAGTACGAGGTACATGTGGCAGTCGGTGTCGAATACTACATCCACGTCCCACAAGTGACACAGGGGTCCTGCATCCAGCAGCAACAGTTCTCGGTGTCGATGGCGGTCGAACACCATTGCGAATTTGTCTGGCAGCCTCAGAGATGACGATTGAAAGCTAAGTGTTGAAACTTGAAACACCCAAACTAACTCAAGTCGGTTTGGTTGTTTGAAATTTCAAAATTTGGCTTTAATCCTCATCGCAGAGGCTGCCAGACAAATTCGCCAAGGTGTTCGACCGTCATCGGCCACCAGAACTATTGTTGCGGGATGCCGGGCGCCGGCTTCACTTGTGGGATGTGGATCTAGTGTTCAACGCCGACCGCCTCATGTAACTTGCACCGACGGTAGTTGCTATTTAGTTTACCCGGGGACGAGCGGGTTAGGGGGTCGCTATGTTACTCATCTTTCGATTTAAATGTGCAGTTATTTCGTCGCTGCGAGGGTCTAGTGTTCGACGAGCTCCGCCCCTACGTTCGTTGGTGAGCACAAATGACAACTCCTCCTCCCCCCTTCAGTTGCTATGTTCCGGTCTTCGTGCCGATGAAACTTGCTAGCTATAGGTGTCAATCATCAGTATGCGTAACCACTATGCGTCTCCCGTTCGAAAGGGTTACATCTATAAATATGCATGCATTTGCATATTTATAATCGTGATTCTTTCGAATTGTCCAACGTTATCCATGGACAGCTCGAGTATGTGTAGATTGGGTTCGTTTTCCCATATGCTCTGCTCCGGATCCGATGCAGAATTTTTGTCAGTGCCTCCCTGTTGTTCTCCGGGTACACATCCTCTCTGCTTATTGCCGAGACGTGTATCAGGAGAACAGCAGGGAGGTGCTGCCGAAATTTTGCGTCGGATCCGGAGCAGAGCATGGGAAAACAAACCCAATCTACACATACTCGGGTGGGATTAGAACATATCTTTACCTATTAGCGTGTAGGTTGCATGGACTTAATAAAACTGACAAACTCCATTAACTGATGGATATGGTTTGCTTAATTATGTATATATTTCTTGTGTGTCCAGTTGGAAGTTAATATGAGTGATCGTGCGTGGATGTACACCGGTTACACTAGTCAGAAAGTTTGGACCGAGGAATGGTTAACAAAAACCAAGGGGTTTGTTAGAGCCGCATTTGCAAATGGCCAGGAATTAAGCTGGTGCCCCTGTGCCCGGTGCGACAACTATAAAAAGAGGGACGAGCTTGAAATGAGTAAAGACCTGTAGAAGTTTGGTTTCATGCCTGATTACACGGTCTGGACATTACATGGTGAGTCTGCCCAATGTGCCAGAGCCGAGGTGGTTCGTCGTCGCATTGACGAGCATGGTACCGGGACCGCAGACATGGTGCAAGACTTTGACGATGCTCGGGACTCGGACGAGGAGATGGAGGAATCTGCAAAGGCCTTCACTGAAATGTTGGAGTCCTCAAAACGTCCTCTCCACGAGCACACTGAGCTTTGTCAGCTGGATGCCATCTCACAAATAATGGCTATGAAGGCTCAATTCAACTTGGGCAGAGAATGCTACGACGCGATGATGACAGTATTCGGACGATTTCTACCCAAAGGCCATATGCTACCTCCAAACCTGTACCAGTCAGACAAAATCCTCCGTGCTCTTAAGATGCCCTATGAGAAGATTGATAACCCACAAGTATAGGGGATCAATTGTAGCCTCTTTCGATAAGTAAGAGTGTCGAACCCAACGAGGAGCTAAAGGTAGAACAAATATTCCCTCAAGTTCTATCGACCACCGATACAACTCTACGCACGCTTAACGTTCGCTTTACCTAGAACAAGTATGAAACTAGAAGTACTTTGTAGGTGTTTTTGGATACGTTTGCAAGATAATAAAGAGCACGTAAATAAAGACTAGGGGCTGTTTAGATAAAGACACAACTAAATTAGTTTTAGTAGAGAGCTTTTTGTTACGAGAAAGTTATTTGTCCCTAGGCAATCGATAACTAGACCGGTAATCATTATTGCAATTTTATTTGAGGGAGAGGCATAAGCTAACATACTTTCTCTACTTGGATCATATGCACTTATGATTGGAACTCTAGCAAGCATCCGCAACTACTAAAGATCATTAAGGTAAAACCCAACCATAGCATTAAAGCATCAAGTCCTCTTTATCCCATACGCAAACAACCTACTTACTCGGGTCTGTGCTTCTGTCACTCACGCCACCCACCATAAGCAAATCATGAACATATTGCAAACCCTACAGCGGGAATCCCTCACTCTTGCGTGACACGGAGAGCACCATAGGACAGCACCAATAATAAAACATGCAACTCAAACCAATCTTGATCATCAAATAACCCATAGGACAAAACGGATCTACTCAAACATCATAGGATAGCCATACATCATTGGGAAATAATATATAGTGTTGAGCACCATGTTTAAGTAGAGATTACAGCGGGTAAGAGAGAGGTTACACCGCTGCATAGAGGGGGGAAGAGTTGGTGATGATGGCGGTGAAGTTGTTGGTGAAGATTGCGGTGATGATGATGCCCACGGCGGCGTTCCGTCGCCACCGGAAGAGAAGGGGAGATGGCCCCCTTCTTCTTCTTCTTCTTCTTCCTTGACCTCCTCCCTAGATGGGAGAAGGGTTTCCCCTCTGGTCCTTGGCCTCCATGGCGTGGGAGGGGCGAGAGCCCCTCCGAGATTGGATCTGTCTCTCTGTCTGTCTCTGTTTCTGCGTTCTCTTCTGCTGCCCTTTCACCGTTTCTTTTATATCCTGAGATCCGTAACTCCGATTGGGTTGAATCTTTCGCCCAGATCTTTCTCATAAAATTAGCTTTCTTGCGGCAAAAGAAGAGCGTCAACCGCCTTACGGGGTGCCCACGAGGGTCCAGGGCGCGCCTGCCCGCTGGGGCGCACCCCCTGCCTCGTGGCCCCCTCGGGCACCGTCTCGCGTTGATTTTACTTCCCAAAAATCATAAATATTCCAAAATAATTCTCCGTCCGTTTTATCCCATTTGGATTCCATTTGATATGGGGTTTCTGCGAAACATAAAACATGCAACAAACGGGAACTGGCACTGGGCACTGGATCAATATGTTAGTCCCAAAAATAATATAAAAAATTGCCAAAAGTATATGAAAGTTGAATAATATTGGCATGGAACAATCAAAAATTATAGATACAACGGAGACGTATCAAAGATACATGCCTGTGAGAAAGGATGTGTCTTATTTAGGCTTCAGTATGAGGACTTGAACTATTGTCCCATTTGCAATTCTTCCAGGTATGTTGTGGTAGACAACGGTATGGGTGAGAAGACGCAGACCAAAATACCCGTTAATGTTCTTCGGTATATGCCAATCGTACCAAGACTTCAACGTCTTTTCATGGCCGAAGAGACGGCCAGACAGATGACATGGCACAAAACGGGCAAAAGAACCGAACTAGATGCAGATGGGAATGTGATGATGGTGCACACATCGGATGGTGAAGCGCGAAAGCGCTTCGATGCATTACATAAGGAAAAATGGCAGATCCAAGGCATCATCGAGTCACCGTCAGCACAGATGGGTTCAGTGTGTTTGGTCAGATGGCAACCCCATACAGCTGTTGGCCCGTGTTTGTCATTCCACTCAATCTCCCCCCCGGGCAGATTATGCAAAGAAAGAACATTTTCCTGACGTTGATAATTCCAGGGCCCAACTATCCGGGGAAGAATATGAATGTGTACATGCAGCCGCTTAAGGACGAATTGCAAGAAGCTTGGGATAATGGGTTCAAGACATACGACGCCTTTAGCAAAGAGAACTTCATAATACGTGCCTGGTACATGTACTCGACGCATGACTTGCCGGCGTATGCGCTATTCGTTGGCTGTGTGTGCATGGAAGGTTCCCGTGCCCCACATGCAAGGGAGCTCTTGAGTTTCGCTGACTGACGGCAGGGCACAAGTATAGTTGCTTCGACTTGCAAAGACCATTTCTACATCCTCGCCATAAGTTCAGGAAAGACAAGAAGAACTTCATCAAAGGTAGAGTTGTCAAACACTCTGCACCACCTGCGTTGACAGGCCAACAGACCCTAGATCAGTTAAACACTCTCGAGCCAGATCTAGAGCGTCCAAGGTATTTCAAGGGGTATAATAAGGAACACGCTTGGACTCACAAGACATGCTTCTGGGATCTGCCTTACTTCAAGGACCTCCTTTGCCCACACAACATCGACGTGATGCACACTGAAAAGAATATCGCTGAAGCCATTTTTGGTACATTGTTCGGCATAGAGGGGAAATCAAAGGATAATACTAAGGCTAGAGTCGATCAAGAGGAGCTATGTGATAGACCGTTACAAAACATGAAAGAACCAAAAGGAAAGGGGAACTGGACGAAGCGAAAGGCATGGTTCAACCTTGGAAGGCCAGCTATGAAGGAAATTATTTTGTGGGTGAAAATGCAGTTGATGTTCCCCGATGGGTATGCAGCAAATCTAAAGAGGGGAGCGAGTCTTCAAAAATTGAAAATATCTGGTCTAAAAAGTCATGATTGGCACATATGGATTGAGCGGATAATGCCGGTGATGTTGCGTGGCTTCATCCCTGAGGATGAATGGCTAGTACTGGCAGAGCTGAGCTATTTCTTCCGTGTTATTTGTGCAAAAGAACTATCGCCTGGCCTCCTAGAAGAAATGGAACAGTTGGCGCCGAAGTTGATCTGCAAGTTAGAGATGATCTTTCCGCCAAGCTTCTTTAATCCAATGCAACACTTGATTTTGCATCTCCCAACCGAGGCACGATTGGGGGGCCCGTGCAAAATCGTTGGTGCTACTCAACTGAGAGGATGCAGAAGACGCTTCGAGCAAAATGTAAAAATAAACGTAGAATAGAAGCATCGATGGCCGAGGCATTCATCACTAAGGAGGCGACAAACTCCGTGACAGCACACTACGAAGCCAAAAATCGTCATTTGCATAATCCGAAGCCTCGGTACAATGCTGAAGACCCTAAAAAGGGTCAATCCAAGCTCAGCCTATTCAAAGGGAATCTCGCACCAACCAGTGGTTGGAAACCAGTATCGTTGGATGTTGAAGAATGGCAGACCATTTCGCTGTATCTCTTCAACAACCTAACAGAAGTGCGGCCGTACATCGAGTAAGATCTCGGTACACTATTTCACAACTTCTAATTCCTTTGAACTGCTCTTATTCCTGGATATTTGATGCAGTTGATACATCGCCATATTCTCGTATGGAGCGGTGATCCAAAAGGATTCCGTCGAAGAGTATGAGCTTCTGGCAAAGCAAGGAGCCGAATATCCCGGTTTCATCTCTTGGTTCAAAAAACGGTAATTTCCATTAGACCCTTTCATTTCTTTGGCTAATTTGCGACTAATGCAACAATCCTTTCGTATTAAACTTGTAGGTTAATTCAGAGATTATGGATGCCGAATTGAGACAAGTAGCTAATGGTTTTGACTATAAGGTCCGTTCATTTGACAAATAAGACATCAACGGGTATCGCTTTTGTACCTATGGCAAAGAGCTATCTATGGCCGACCGAAAGTCTACAAATTGTTGTGTCTCTGCTATCGGCGAAGGGGGTATCGAGTATTATGGAAGAGTTGAAGCAATTTATGAACTTCAATTCTATGGTGAAAACCCACCAAACGTCATAGTCTTCAGATGTTATTGGTTCCAGCCGAGGGAGACTAGAAGGACTCATGAACATATAGGGCTATTCGAAATCAAACAAAGCACCCATTTGGATGTTCCCGATGTCTATATTACGGCTCAACAGGCAACCCAAGTTTTCGATCTACCGTGGGCCTGTCAAAGTGATCCAAATCTCAGTGGTTGGGATATCGTTTATGAAGTGCCGCCATGTGTTAGACCACCTCCCCCCAATGAAAAGGATTATGAACCTCACATTAACCAAGACACATATGACGAAGGAGAAATCTTCCAAGAAACACGTCTTTCCAAAAAACGTTTCAAGAACCGCTCTACTCCACCTCAGAACATTGAAGTAGACAACGATAGTGAATCCGACTTCACCCCTGAGCCGGAACAAGAAGAGCCGGAAGAAGAAGAAGTTACTGCTGCAGATGACCTGTCAATGCTTGAACGATTACATAAAGGTGGCCTTCCACATGATGATGCATTTATTAATGATGATGATGAGCACGTCATTACCGATAGTGATGATGATGATGCATTTATTAATGATGATGATGAGCACGTCATTACCGATAGTGATTATTAGGTATTAAAACTTTTATGTTGTACTTGATTTATATAGTTATTTGTATGATTGTATGATTTACATAGTTGGTATGTATAATTTTCTTACTTTGTATGATTGTTTCTTATACATAGTGTCATGGTCTTGATATCCGTCCCCCGTCGGCCCTCGCCCCCTTTATGATTTGGATGTGGTAAATTCTCTTTCATAACTATTTGTTGCATTTCGCATTTATGACAATTATGGCCATCAAGTTGACATAGAGATATTTTAATTTAGGAGGTATGTGAACCGGAATTTGAAACCGACCCTCTTGTCGACAAGTTAAATTTAGTTGAAAAAGAAAATGAGTATTTGAAAGAAAAAATTAAAAGAATTGAAGAAGAGAAGATGACATTGGAGTTGTATGTTGCCGATGTCATCGATGATCACAAGATGAAGATGAATGCAACGCGCTTGAAGATGGATGCAATGTGCTTGAAGCTTAAGAAGATTAGAAAATATGTCATTGATAATGAGGCTTGGTATCATTATGCCGTTGGATCAATTGTTACCTTAGTTGCGATCTTCATCACATTTGTTGTGATGAGGGTAAGTTTTCTCTAGTGTTTTGCTTTACAAATGGATACTTAGCTTATTTTCCTCCTAAATGGCATAATTACCTACGTTAGATAAAAAATGAGCTATACTTAGCTTATTCAGTTCATTTATGACATACTTAGCATACTTAGGTCAAAAATGGCATGATAATCTTTGTTACCTCCAAAATGATATAGACTTAGCTTATTTTCCTCGAAAATGACATAATAACCTTACTAAGCTCCAAAATGACCTATTTACCTAGCTTAGCTCTAAAATGGCCTACACTTAGCATTTTTACCTAGCTTAGCAATAAAATGGCATTTTTACCTACCTTAGTTAGAAGAAGAAGAAGATAAAGAAGAGGAGTGGAGAAAAAGAAAGAGAAGAAAAAAATCATCATCATCATCATCATCTTCTTCTTCTTCTTCTAACTTTCATCTTTCCCAATTTGCAGATTTGCTTTACATGAGGAAGCTTGGATTCATGGAGTGTACTATTCTTCTAGTGCTTCCTTGTTGTTTATGAAAACTTGTTTGGATATGTATGTCTATATGGATATGTTGTTGGAAACTTGTTTCTGGTTATGTATATATGGATATGTTGGACTTTGTTGAACTATGTTGTTGGATATATATGTTGGATTTGATGAAATATGTTGTTGGACATGCTGTTGGATATGTATGCATGTATATCTGTGTTTGAAACCATGTCTAATTAATTGGATTTAAATAAAAATAGGGGATATATAGGGTCTTTGCGGTCCGCTAGCAGACGGCAAAGAGGACACGTGGCAGCCACCTGTGCAAACTGGGCACACTGGCTGCCTATTTGGTCATTTTGCCATCTGCTAGCAGACGGCAAAGTGACCAATAGGCCTGGTAAACATGGCCATCTATGCCGTCTGCTGGCAGACGGTATAGCTGGCCACATGGCAGCTTCCCAGTGCTGGCCTAGCTAAGCTCTTTGCCGTCCGTCAGCTGACGGCAAAGCCGTCCGTTGGCGGACGGCAAAGAGCGCCATTAACTCCCTAACGGATCTCACCCCACACAAGTGCCGTCCATTCTCTTTGCCGTCTGCTGGCCTCGGATGGCGGACGTCACAATCCTTTGCCGTCCGTTTCTATAAAGCGGACGGTAAAGAAGGCCTTTGCTGGCACGTGTTCAGACGGACAGTTTGCCGTCCGCTAGCTGACGGCAAAGGAGTTTGCCGTCCGGGATCTGTGCCTTTGCCGCGGACGGCAAAGAAGCTGATTCCAGTAGTGATAGGAGAAGGTTCTTTTGGCAAGTCACCAAGAAAAAAAGATATTACCTGGTCAAATGGACTAGGATTTGTCGATCCAAAAATAAAGGGGGTTTGGGAGTTAAGGACCTCCATAAGCAGAACTTGAGTTTACTTACTAAATGGTGGTGGAAACTGGAGACAAAAAGTGGCTTGTGGCAAGATATTGTTAAGGCCAAATATTTTCGTAGAGATACTATTGCTTCAGTTAAGGGGAAAATCAGTGACTCCCCATGCTGGAAAGCAATAATGAAAGTTAAGGATTTATATATGGCTGGTATGCAGGTATTGATCCAATCTGGCAATATTGCCAGGCTTTGGATGGACCCTGTTGGGGATCAATTGCCGTTCGGTGAACAATTCCCCAGATTATTCTCTATTTGTAACTATCCCGACTGCACTGTTAATCCTTGCCTGGTGGCTGATCCCTTATCTTTCTTTCGAAGAAGGTTAAACCAGGAACTAGGGGAGCAGTGGCAGCAGATGGTTGATACAGTTAGGAAAGCATGTATGTCTGATGAAAGTGATAAAATCAAATGGGCTTTGGGCTCTAAATCTTACTTTACCACCCGATCAGTTTATTCTTTTCTGGAAAAGAACATCTCAGGATGTGACTATCGTTGGATATGGAAGACATGTATGCCTTTGAAAATACAAATTTTCATGTGGCAATTGTCACAGAACGCGATTCTGACCAGAGATGTGATGAAACACAGGGGATGGAAAAAAGATCCTAAATGTTCCTTCTGTGCAGAGAAAGAAACATCTCAGCATTTATTCTTTACTTGTCCAGTAGCCAGGGTAACTTGGAGGGTTGTGGCCCGTATGTTTGGGACTGATCTATGCCCAAACAACATATGGCAAGCATACTCGTGGTGTCATTCCTTCTTCCCAGAGGGGGAGGTGTTCCATACTGTGGGCATTGCAGCCATATGTTGGGCTACTTGGACATGCCGCAATAGAGCACGGGGTATAGCAGCACGGCCAGCACCTCTTTGGCCCCTGTCAACACGCTTGCGCGCAGCAGCTTGACGAAACGCTCGCTCTCGATCATGGCACGCCAGCTCCGGCAGACGAGCTTGAGATGCATGAGCTCCCGTGGCGGTGGAGCACGGCCCGCTAGGGCCACGCATAGGGCCTCCGTGCCCGCCGGAGAGAAGAGGATGTCCTCGTGTGGCCGCCCGGGAGAGATGAGGCTTTCCTCATAGAGTGTGACCGGCCACGTGCAGTTGCTGTAGGTGTGGTAGGAAGCGATCAGGCCTCCGCCGGAGGGCAGGCGCTCATTGTGGCCGGTCGCTGGCGTGTACGCGAAGGTGCAGGCTGCCGGCTGCACGTAGCTCATAAACAGGATGCGGCGGCCGTCGTCCAAGGAGGCGACCGGACTGGCGCCACAGCGTATGAACGAAGCGACCTCCGGCGACGGCAGCGGAAGTCCCACGTCCCCGTCTCGTGGTCGCGCAGCGACCACAGGTCGTATGGCCGGTGCCCGCGTTTGATGTTGTCGACGATGGGGCTGAAGAGGCACAGGCGTCCCTCCAGCTCCGTTAGCTGGTACTCGCCGAGGTAGTCCACACAGGGAGGCAGCGGCACAACCCCGAAGTGCTCGTCGGCGACGGAGAAGGAGATGATGAGCCCCCGGCCCGTCACCCTCCAGTGCGAGTCCTTCCGCGGACTCTGCTTCTGGGCCATCCAATGAACGTGGCCCTGCGCGAACACACTCGGCTCGTACGAGCTCACCCAGCCGGCCGGTTTCGTCGCGTCGGGCCGGCCGATCGCCGCCGGCGCACGCCAGAACCCCGCGCCGGAGTCGTCGTCCACCACGTAGACCTCGCAGAGGTCGGGGAGCTGGTACCCGCGGTAGTGTATGCGCACCACCTTGTGCTTTTCGATGCGCGCGTCGTAGCCGAGCCCAAAGCTCTCGTAGTGCCCCTTCGCCGGGTGACGGTGGTGGAGGCCCTCCATCAGGTTCAGGCGGCGCCGCGGGAGCGCCGTCATGTGTCCGGTGGATGAGTTGTACACGCAGACGCAGTGCACCGGCTGGCGGGCCCGCTCCTTGAGGACGACGAGGCCGCGGCACTGCTGAGTGACGCCGTCGCGCATGAGCAGGCGCCGGGTGAGCGGCGGCGGCGGCGCGATTCTGCCGCCGGGTGACCACGCGTGCGCCGTGGTGAGGGATGGCGTCCACGAGAGGAGGAAGAACCTGGGGCCGCCGTGGCGGTTGGCGGCTCGGAGGTGACGGTCGACGAAGGCATCGGAGGAGATTGTGGCAGCCCAGTCGCGGGACAGGCCGCGACACTGGAGGGCTAAGCTTGCCGGCAGCCGCGTGAAGATGTCCTCGATGATGTCATCAGGGAGGAACGGACATGGAGCGATGTCCTGCGCCTCTGATTTCGCCCACGGATTGATCGCGTCGTAATAGACATCGTCGGGGAGGGCCGAACATGAGGCCGGCGTGGATGAATTCGCTTGAGATCGATCACATCAGAATGGACGAACACATGCATACTAAAAACTTTTAGCTAGTAGAGTACTATATCATTCTCTCTCTTTTCTCGTCTTTATCTGAGCACAACTGCCACGGAATTATACACAATCTGCTGCACATATATATGCAGCGACCCAGAAGCCGGGGCAGTGGCTAGACAAGCCGACTCAAACACCAACTCCTAGCTAGTTTATATCATACTCATACGGGCAAAGCAGTATAAGCCCACATACATGGAAACTAAACTCAACTCTACCATATATACATGCACTGATACGACATGCATGACAACTGCCTTGTCTTACCGTGAACTAGTGGCTGGGGCGTGCCATTGGCACGCCTCCTCAGCGTTCATGTGCGCACTTATCTAGCTTATGCACCTCCGCAGATCTAGGTTGATCCTTAATGGCACTTATACACAACAGTAAGTGATTTTACTATACAATTATAAAAAAAAGTGATTTGACTACAGTGATTTATTACAAATGTGCTATTATGAGGATCACATGTGCTCAAACAAGTGTTTTCATCATTCCAATTCCCATTGAACTGATCCTTGATTCTTTTTTAAGGTAATGTTGAGTAGGAGAGTCTCCTGTATATTTCATCAAGTAGCTGATCCTTGAATCTGGTGCATACCTATAAGAAAGAACACATATTTATGTATATTCCATCAAGTATATGTCAGAAATATCAACAAGCGAAGTTGAATGTAAACCTACGCAGTTGGACCTCAAGTCCCACCATCCTAGAAACAGATGGATCATCATCCTTGTGGGTGTGTATGGAGTGCTTTTCATCCTTGCTCTAGAAACAAATTTGTATATATGATTTTATTCCAGCATATTGCCCCTTGATATGTTTTGCTTATGTAGAAATGCTTTAAAAAATACTCATACAGATTTCGTTCTTTATGTGCTGAAGTAAAAGTAGCTACTATCCATAACACTAGTGATTCGGTTCATCTAAAACACATCAGGAAACGTAAACAAAAGACATATTGGTGAAATTTAGATCTTAGACTGAATATCTAAAACAAACAACAGGAGCAAGTCTCAGCCCAAAAACACTGTCTACGGCTAACATGTTACAGAACATAAAACTAACAAGACATGCATCTAGTCACAGTAGCTCATGTGTTTTTTAAGCTCATTCCTGGAGAAACAAGACATCCACTTTAATAGTAAACTCATATTGTTTATTTTTTCGAAACATGAGCGCTGCTCATATGAAGTAGGATGCATGTACGACATTAATTCAATGTTCAGTTAGTCGAAGGAGAGAAAATGTCAGTGTAAATACAAATAGAATCCTATCAGTTCTCAATGTTCTGGAGAAAATGATGTTGGCAGGTTGCTCTCAACATCATTATACCGATGGTGTTCTATATAAGACCTCAACCATCGAGTGAGATTAGAAAACGTTGATATTTGGATATTTATTTATAAAAATTCTTTGAGACCCCCCACATTCCAATTCCCATGAATCATTCAAGTAACCTCTGACCGATAAAATTCGAAACGTTGAGATTAAAAATAAAAACAGCAGAGCAAGGCATTAGATTGCAAAACTTAATAACGGAAACATCATACAAATTACGACACCTGCAGGATGGAGTAGGAGCTCACCTGGAGCTTAGGTGTTTTGCCCGCCATCTACACTCTGAATAAAATGGATGGCGATGAGCAAGGGGAGGGTCGAGAGGGCAAGCGGAGGAGCACGCGCAAGGGATCAGACCTGCGGCAAATTCCTGCACAAAAGGCGACCCTCTACTTAGTTTCTCTAGATTCAGGCTCTAAAGAAAGTCAATACACAAACCAACTGAGACCATCAGTTTCAAGCTTACTCGAAATAAGAAAATGGCACGTGAATAATATCTCTTACAACATATCTATATTAGTCAGATCCACCGATTGATCAAAAATGGAATATGTTTCAGTTAATGATATCGATAGAAACATTTATGTGTGTGTGCTCAGTAGGCAAAGGATACGCAACATACATGTCCTCTGAAGCTAATATGAAATCATCTTGAGTAATAGGCAACCACACCATAACCGGATTAATAATTTTTGAAGCAAGCTAACAAAATCTGTGAATAAGTATTATTGTTCAGACGAACTAAATAGGCTCCATGTACTACCCATGTATACCGGAATGGAAATCCTCATATATATTTTCTATGCATCAGTAACCCATTAAAAACAGAGAACACTTGATGTGCATCCACATATACTTACTAAATCACAAAGAGAATGGTAGTTCCTCTACTGTCTGTGTCTGAATGCAGACCTTAAGAAACAAGAAATAAAAATTGATCCAGTGGAACCTAACACCAGCTCCTAGTCTATCAAGTACAGAAGCAATTCCTCTAAACAAAACACATAACAAAAAAATGAGCATATATCAATGCTCCAGGATGACATATGTTTTTGTCACTAAATCTGCTACAACACACTAATATGTAAAGAACACCAGATGTAAAAAACATCTCATACCTAGATTTCCATGAGATATATTTAATTTATCCGATAAGAATGGATAGGAAGGCCCATCCTGAAGATCCT
>NC_057808.1:539893150-539896955 GCF_018294505.1 Triticum aestivum | reverse complement strand
GGAGCAAAAGTACCGTAAATCATATCCAAACGCTCAAAAGGTCATGTAGACATCATGAAGGAAAATTAATTCATGGCTGCAGTCTACTTCATATGATTTCAGTGAAAGGTTGCACTGGAATCAATCCTCGACGCAACAGAGAACGATGTACTCAATTTTCTGCTGCTTCTTTTATACCTGTATCACATTGGGAAGAAAAGTAATATGTTAGTATGATCAATAGGCATTTCGCTCAAGCAAGAATCACTAATTTTTTCTGGACATCAACCACATCCAACCTCGATCATAGGAGCACAACACGGACTTTGCATCAATCATCATAGAATCTGTACCAAAAATCAAGCCCGATTCAGGGAAAATAGAAGTTAATTTTTAATTCCTCACCATAGAACATCACACTGACTCAGATATTTAAGAGTGAAAAGATTGAACATAGTGAGAGTACAAACCGTTTAGTCTGTCAAGAACTTCAATTGCATGGTTTGCTGTGTACCCTTCATTTGCATCCAAGATAAATGAGCAGTCGCCGTATAGCCTTCAGAACTTCTATGTCTGAGTTCAAGTTTTTCCCTACTTTGAGCTTCAGAGTCTGAAACCCTTGTCCTTGATATTTTGCAGCCAATTGAGCGGCTTCATTTCGGGTCACAATTGGAATCTAAATTCAGAAATAGATGAACTTATCAATTTTGATAAAGCATACCTAAGCTGCTAAGCATGCTGAACTCACTGCAGGGGAAATTTTGATAACCATACCGTGATGTCTGGTTTTTTTTTGAAACGTCCCGTGATGTCTGTTGTCACAGTGTTTGATGCTCCCCCAAATAATCTCCACAAGGGTATGCGGATGCTGTTAGCTACAGCGGCAATCACTGCCATCTCCACTCCTGCTTCGGCCTTTGTTGGAGAAAAGAACAAGTACACATCAGAGGAAGATTCTCTTGCCCAAACACTTTTGGTATCAGGGGGAAATATACTGAGAACCAGATAATATATCTGACTAAGTTCCAAGAGAAGAAATTAAAGCAGTTGTATCTGGACTAAAAGGATCAGAATCTAAGAACTGAGAACCAACTTTCCTTTGAAGGTAGGACTTCTCTGGTTTTGGACGTAGTATTTCTTTGTTACTCCTAGCTTTTGTTGAGAGTCCCTCAATTACCGTTTATGTAGGGTTAAATTTGTCTATGCAGTTATCATTCCTTTTGGGCATGAGCCAGTGGTCAACAACCTTAATCGGTCCAGAGCCCTAAAGGCGATCTCCATCTACATGAAGGCCTAAGATCCAAAAATAAATTCCCCATCCTTCCATCTACATCTGATAAAAGAACTGACTTCTAAACTCTGAAGTCTGTCTTGTGGAGCAGAACTCCTCAAACTGTCAAACTCCAAAATTGTACCGAAAACTGAACCAAAATTGCTTGCCAAGAGTATGAACTAAAACAGGTGTGGATGTCTCACCGAGGCGAAGGCGTGTCCGGGGAAGATGGTGCGGAGGCGGATGGCACGCCACCGCGGGTGGAGTGGGTCTGCGAGAGAGAGAGAGAGAGAGAGAGAGAGAGAGAGAGAGAGAGAGAAAAGAGGCAGGTTGGAACGGGGCGGACGCATCTGGGACCTCTCTTCCTTCTAGTCGAAGGAAACGAGGAGTGGTGGGGGCAACGACGACGGAACGAAAAGGCAGAACAGTGCCATCCCTTCATGTACACGTGGCATAGCCATTCATTCGCCCTTGTAGCGATTGTTAATGGGTTGTATATTGCAAGTTTTTTTTTAGCAAAGTGAATTCTGCAAACTCAGAAGAGAATCAGTGGCGGCTACGTAAGCATGTTACCTGGGCCGGCCAGCGTGGGTGGGCCGTGCCGGCTTAATTTGTCTGGCCCAAAACCTACCTTTCCGCTAAATCTGAATTAATCGCAAATGCTATCTATCACCGGTGTTATGATCGTCCGGTTTTGAGGAGTTTCACACGATTTTGACTTATTTAAATGCTTTTCTCTATTTTTTCACCACTTTTCTTATTTTTTCTATTGTTATTTCCTATTTACTTTTCATTTTTCAAATAGATATTAATTATTAAATGAATGCAAATTGAACAGATTTGTGTACAGGCCAAACATTTTATAGATACATGTTGAACATCTTTTTTAAACACGTCGAACATTCATCTTGATACGGGTTAAACATTTGTAAAACGAACATTGAACATTTTTTAAATAGAAAGTGAACATCTGTAAACACATGTTGAATTTCTTTAAAAAATGCCATGAACATTTTTTTGAAACAGGCAAACATTTGTTAAGTGTTATATATTTTTCTAGAATATCACAGGCGTTGTCTTATATGTTACAAATTCTTTTCAAAAACTGTAGGAACAATTTTTTTTAAAATTTCATGAAAATTCTATAAAAATGTCATGAAACGTATTCTTAAATGCATGAATATTTTTGAAATGCCATGAACGAATGGTATGATCTTTATTTTACAAACATGCACGCAATGTTACATTTACATGAACATTTTTAAAAATGGCATGAGCAAAATTTGAAACTCGTGAACATTTTTTGAATTACATGGAGATTGTTTTCATGGTATGAACAATTTTTAAAATTTCTGAACAAGCTTTTACATTGCATGAACTTTTTTAAATGTGCACTAAATGTTTTTTAAGATCCGAGTAAATTAAATTTTATATAATATTTCATAATATAAACAAAAGTTAAAAAGAAAAGAAAGAACATAGCTCAATCTGTACGTATGAGACAAATAGTGATGCTCTGGTCATGTACTAGTATACAAGATCTAGCGTAGCATATGAAAATGAACAATGGACATTCGTGTCATTCAATATGAAGCTAGTTGATATATAATCATGCACGGAATTGTTGTAGTACTTTTCTATATGGATGTGGTGAGTATTGAGTGTGAATGTCCTAAAGGTAGGACTCCTTTTTGAATGTGTATTGACACTCAATTACTATTTTGGTGTTGATAACAATAGGAATAGCGAGATCTAATGTCGATTGTCGAGTTTATCTCTCATATGTGTCTACGGACTTCAGTGACCCCCTATTTCAAAAGGTCAAAATATGTTGTTCTTCAATGGTTCATAAAGTTTTTCGGTTGATTTTGAGTCATAGGAGAAATCCACCTATTAAGAGGGGTTGTTGAAATTAGGAAGTTGGAAAACTTATTTCTCTTCTACACATATTGCCATCCCAAATTATGCCTCCAAAAGAAGGGATTTTTTCAAGGTTGGAGGCATCTCAACTGTTGGGGAACGTAGTAATTTTAAAAAATTTCCTACGCGCACACAGGATCATGGTGATGCATAGCAACGAGAGGGGAGAGTGTGTCCACGTACCCTCGTAGACCGAAAGCGGAAGCGTTAGCACAACGCGGTTGATGTAGTCGTATGTCTTCACGATCCGACCGATCCGAGTACCGAACGTACGGCACCTCCGAGTTCAACACACGTTCAGCTCGATGACGTCCCTCGAACTCCGATCCAGCCGAGCTTTGAGGGAGAGTTCCGTTAGCACGACGGCGTGGTGACGGTGATGATGATGCTACCGACGCAGGGCTTCGCCTAAGCACCGCTATGATATTATCAAGGTGGAATATGGTGGAGGGGGCACTGCATACGGCTAAGAAATCAAGAGATCAATTGTTGTGTCTAGAGGTGCCCCCTGCCCCCGTATATAAAGGAGCAAGGGGGGGAGAGGCGGCCGGCTAGGGAGGGCGCGCCAAGGGGGAGTCCTACTCCCACCAGGAGTAGGACTCCTCCTTTCCTAGTAGGAGTAGGAGAAGGGGG
>NC_057808.1:539887175-539892790 GCF_018294505.1 Triticum aestivum | reverse complement strand
GGTAAAATCCCGATTTCACCCGGAACACTTCCGATATCCAAATATAGGCTTCCAATATATCAATCTTTATGTCTCGACCACTTCGAGACTCCTCGTCATGTCCGTGATCATATCCGAGACTCCGAACTATCTTCGGTACATCAAAACACAAAACTCATAATACTGATCGTCATGTAACTTTAAGCGTGCGGACCCTACGGGTTCGAGAACTATGTAGACATGACTGAGACACGCCTCCGCTCAATAACCAATAGCGGAACTTGGATGCTCATATTGGCTCCTACATATTCTACGAAGATCTTTATCGGTCAAACCGCATAACAACATACATTGTTCCCTTTGTCATCGGTATGTTACTTGCCCGAGATTCGATCGTCGGTATCTCAATTCCTAGTTCAATCTCGTTACTGGCAAGTCTCTTTACTCGTTCCGTAATACATCATCTCGCAACTAACTCATTAGTCACAATGCTTGCAAGGCTTATAGTGATGTGCATTACCGAGAGGGCCCAAAGATACCTCTCCGACAATCAGAGTGAAAAATCCTAATCTCGAAATACGCCAACCCAACAAGTACCTTTGGAGACACCTGTAGAGCACCTTTATAATCACCCAATTACGTTGTGATGTTTGGTAGCACACAAAGTGTTCCTCCGGTAAACGGGAGTTGCATAATCTCATAGTCATAGGAACATGTATAAGTTATGAAGAAAGCAATAGCAACATACTAAACGATCAAGTGCTAAGCTAACGGAATGGGTCAAGTCAATCACATCATTCTCCTAATGATGTGATCCCATTAATCAAATGACAACTCATGTCCATGGCTAGGAAACTTAACCATCTTCGATTAACGAGCTAGTCAAGTAGAGGCATACTAGTGACACTATGTTTGTCTATGTATTCACACATGTATTATGTTTCCGGTTAATACAATTCGAGCATGAATAATAAACATTTATCATGATATGAGGAAATAAATAATAACTTTATTATTGCCTCTAGGGCATATTTCCTTCAGTCTCCCACTTGCACTAGAGTCAATAATCTAGATTACACAGTAATGATTCTAACACCCATGGAGTTTTGGTGTTGATCATGTTTTGCTCATGGAAGAGGCTTAGTCAACGGGTCTGCAACATTCAGATCCGTATGTATCTTGCAAATCTCTATGTCTCCCACCTGGACTTGGTCCCGGATGGAATTGAAGCGTCTCTTGATGTGCTTGGTTCTCTTGTGAAATCTGGATTCCTTTGCCAAGGCAATTGCACCAGTATTGTCACAAAAGATTTTCATTGGACCCGATGCACTAGGTATGACACCTAGATCGGATATGAACTCCTTCATCTAGACTCCTTCATTTGCTGCTTCCGAAGCAGCTATATACTCCGCTTCACACGTAGATCCCGCCACGATGCTTTGTTTAGAACTGCACCAACTGACAGCTCCACCGTTCAATGTAAACACGTATCCGGTTTGCGATTTAGAATCGTCCGGATCAGTGTCAAAGCTTGCATCGACGTAACCATTTACGACTAGCTCTTTGTCACCTCCATAAACGAGAACCATATCCTTAGTCCTTTTCAGGTATTTCAGGATGTTCTTGACCGCTGTCCAGTGATCCACTCCTGGATTACTTTGGTACCTCCCTGCTAGGCTAATAGCAAGACACACATCAGGTCTGGTACACAGCATTGCATACATGATAGAGCCTATGGCTGAAGCATAGGGAACATCTTTCATTTTCTCTCTATCTTCTGCAGTGGTCGGGCATTGAGTCTGACAAAACTTCACACCTTGTAACACAGGCAAGAACCCTTTCTTTGCTTGATCCATTTTGAACTTTTTCAAAACTTTGTCAAGGTATGTGCTTTGTGCACTACAAAAAAATACACTTCCGTGATGATACGTGTTTGTCACAGTAGGTCGCGTTTTTTGTCATGCATGTACATCCATGACAAATTTTGTGACAGAATCAAGATAGTCATACCTGTGCTGTCGTAGAAGTGTTCCATGACATTACCAAAATTATCATCACGGAAGTGTCCACTTCCATGACGATAAATCGCGCGTCACAGAAGTGCTTTCGTCAAGGGTGACCGACACGTGGCATCCACCGTAACGGAACGCCGTTAAGTTATCGGGTCGGGTTTTGGATCCGATAACCCGTTAACAGCCCCGACCGATGGGGATTTTCCACGTGTAAAATCATCATTGGATGGAGGAAACACGTGTCGGCTCATCGTTGGGACAGATGTCATCCACTCATTGGACAGAAGGTGCCTATGATACGTCGACACGTGGGACGGCCCAACAGAGGCCCATTCCTATGAAAAGGCCGACCCGTTTGACTTGGTCAAAAGGTGGCGGGCCGGCCCATGGAAAGCCTGTTAACGGCCTATTCGCATATAGCCCATTTACAGCCCGCTAACCCAAGGCCCGTTACGCCCTATCCGAATTAGGCCCAGTAGCGTCATCTGGGCCATCCAATATGATTCCAATCCATTTTCACTTCTGGCCCATGTATGGCCCATGACGTCTTTCGGCCAATATGAGGCCCTATGTAACTCTTGGCCTATTAACGGCCCGTGGTGAAACTAGCCCGTAATGAACAGTGTATCACTTTACACCCATTAACGGCCCGTGGTAAAACTGGCCCGTAATGAACAGTGTATCACTTTATACCCATTAACGGCCCGTTATTCCATTGGGTCGTTTCCAGCCCATGTTATCTTTCGGCCTTCTCAGAGCCCATTTATTCTTGGGCTCATTTCCAGCATTCGTTTACTTATGGCCCGTTACTGTCATATCTGCTTGTGGGCCAAATTCAGCCCGTGGTTACAGTCGGCCCGTTTGTGGTCCGTTAATACGTTGGGCCGTTTTCATAGCGTCATCAAATACGGCCTATTAACGATGGTCCATTATGGTTGGCCCATGAACGGATGGTTCCAACTCTAGCCCATTTACAGCCATAATGCGGCCTGTTATTGGCCCATGTTTGGCCAATCGATCATACGGCCCGTATGAGGCCCATTGATGATACGGCCCGTAGAAGGCCCATTGTTTCTACGGCCCGTAGAAGGCCTACTGTTTCTACGGCCCGTAGAAGGCCCACTGTTTCTACGGCCCGTAGGAGGCCCAGTGTCACTACAGTAAATATTAGCCCATGGTTATTGTGGCCTAGTTTTAAAAAATAGGTTATTGCAGCCACTAGCAAACCGCGGAAAAAGAACTGCACCGACTACAAGCAAACAAATAAACAAGACAACAAGGAAATAAATAAGCAAGCAACTTATGCTAGGCTATCACGGCTATTACACATATTACATCCACTGGGCATCAAAGTTCGCCACCAGTGCAAATATAGGGAACAAAGCAGCATATAAACGCCGCAGCAAAACAAGTCCAGAACTGAAACCACTTCAGAAGAGTTCAAGAAACAATATCCTAGGTACCCATAATGCTGGCAAGATGCTTAGCAAGCTTATTAACTTTCTCTTGTTTGGTGCTTAAATCCTCCAGCGCTTGCTGTTGCACAAGAAAGTACGCATCTGAATTCTGCAGGGACTTCCTCAGTCCTTCGGCTTCTTGCCGCAGCACAGCTGACTGATGCCTTTCAGCTTGTAGCTGAGACTGAAGAAGCCGAAGTGATTCAGGCAGCGAGTTCGAAGAGCTTGTGCCAGCGGTACTGGCCAGTAACTCGCACACTACATCAACGCAGGACTGTGGGGTTTTCTCACTGTCTACAAGATCGTTTTTATCACCTTTTTTGGAGACCAACAGGGTTGTCTCACTATCTTGAACCTTATCTGCATTACTTTCTCTACCATTGCATAGTGGGGTGCTCTTCTCCAATATTCTGTTTGCATACTACAAGAGAAACAAGCAGACACATCACAGGTTTAGCTTGTAGTATACGAAACTCATTTTGGTAAACCGGTTCAGTAGTAAGGTGGATAGGATAACAGCATGAAACAAACATATATCTATGTACTATGGTCACTGTATTGTCCATATCATTCTAGTTTATGTTCCCTAATCAAGATAGAGACACAGTTCAACTCATATATTTTTAAGACACAACAACATAGACAGAATATAAGTGTGAGAAACTACACAGCATTGGCAGCACTTGTAATGTGCATCACATGAGAACATAACTGTTTATACAACTTAAACTGAAATCAACATAGAGCAACAAGTTAGAACAGCAATCCAGTTAAAGAAATAGGTTTAAAACATACCTGTTGCGCCATTGAAGTTTCAATTGGATCCTTCAAATTCGAAAGTAGTTGGTATGAGTAAATACAGTGATGCAACAGCAAAGGAGTATGGACCATAGCTACAGAATCTGACCTGAGAACAGTTGCTCTTCTGCTTTAAACGTGGAGTTTGGGTTAGCTGTGGTGGTCTTCGTGCTTTGGTCACTGCAGTAGCTTTACAAACTGCTCGTGTGGGGGTACTCTGTGGTGGACATGGTGCTTTGTCAACTATAAGTGGGTTACTATCCGCTGGGGTTGCGGTTAGATGGGTTGTAGCTGGTTCTCTGCCCAACGGTGTAAGTGTGCAATCTGGAAGAGTCTCGATTATGTGTGGTGGGGCTAGTTTGTGGGCCAGTACAACCATGGTTCTATTTGCATCGAAGGGTAGCACTGTCTTTTGTGAAGAACGGGTTTTTGCTCCCTTAGATACTGCCATCACCCCCTCCAATTCAACTGGCTGATAAACAAGAAAAGAAATTGAACGTACAGACATTGTGTGATAGACAGATGTGGTAATCCACATATATGTTGTCTAACCAAACAGGACAGCATGACACAATTTCACATATATGATGCCTAACTAAACAGGATAGCATGACACAGTTTCAGATATATGATGGATAACTTAACATGATATAATGGCATAATTCAACATATGATAAGTACCTAAACAGGATGACATGACAAAACTATATGATGTCTTTCTAAAATAGGTTGGGATGAAATAATTGACATACATGTTGTCTAAGTATACAGGATGGCATGATATAATTGACATAATTGATTCATATACTAAGCAGATGGCACTCGCATGTATGATCTCTAAACTAAGCAGATAGAATTCAATATTGTGCATATGATGTCTAAACTAAGCAATGCAAGACACCATATGCATCATATGAGAAATATAAACATTGCACACTTACACCTCAGTTGGGATATAGGACTGGTCATCTGTCTCTGAATCCTCCTCTGAGGAGCTCCCTGTAACCATCGAGATATATGCTTCAACAGGTACCATTGCCTGCTCTGAAGACCTTGTTTTCACTCCAGATTTTTCCATAACCGGCTCAAATGGCTGATACACATGAAGAGTAGTTCAATATACACATATTGTCGACAAATGGAATACGTAATGAAAAAAAGATGGCATGAGATAATTCACATATATGATGCCTGGCTCCATGGCGGTGCATAATTCACATATATGATAACTGGCTGAAAAACATGGCATTGCATAATTCACATATCTGATATAGAAAGCAAACAAGAGGCATTCACACAAAGCATGTCTAATCTAAGCAGATGGCATGGCAATGCAAGACACCATATGCATGATATGAGCAATATAACC
>NC_057808.1:539872036-539886608 GCF_018294505.1 Triticum aestivum | reverse complement strand
TGGCTAAAGAAGATGGCATTGCATAATTCCCATATACTCCCTCCGTTCCTAAATATTTATCTTTTTAGAGATTTCAAATGGACTACCACATACGGATGTATATAGACATATTTTAGAGTGTAGATTCACTCATTTTGTTCCGTATGTAGTCACTTGTTGAAATCTCTAAAAAGACAAATATTTAGGAATGGTGGGAGTATGATATAGAAACCAAACAGGTGGCATTCACACAAAGCAAATCTAAACTAAGCTGATGACATATAAGATGTATAATGTAAGCAATGCAAGGCGCCATATGCATGATATGACCAACATCAGCATGCCAGGTTAGAGCAAACACCTCAGGTGGTAAACAGGCATGGTCGGCTCCTTCTGAATCTCCATCTGAACAGTTATCTTCCTCTGGAATACAATCTGGAAATGCAGGAGGGGGGCACTTCGCCCAGCATGGAGCGGCGTCTGCATGACATTATATTCGCACGCAACGGTCTTTTCTTGTTCTCTACATGTTCAGTACGATTGTGTACAATATCTGACATGCATAATAAAAAAAATAGTTAGATTTTGTAAGGCCTAAGGGGTGCATGCAAAAATCAAGACTGATGGTAGCAAACGAGTGGATGGATCCAAAACTAATGATAGCAGGTAGATTATAGCTTCAGTTTAAAAAGATAGACAATGGATCATCTATTGTTTGTTGCCCACCCAACATGAACCACATAGAAGACCCCAGATGAACCATATAGTAGACATATACTATTCGTTGCTGGCTCGATATGAGACCCATGGGCAATTCAAAACTCAAGATTGAATGATAAAGTAGCAGGTAATAATAACCGATGTATAACGTAAGCAAACACGAAAGACTGCGACCTCTCTTCCGGAACTGTGTAGTCCTCAGGTTCATCTGCTCAGTCGATGATGGTAATGTAGTTGGCGTGGCTGCCGGCAACGGGGAAGATGATCTAAGGTGGCGAAAGGAAGTCTGCATGGGGGATCTCTGCTGCAGTGAACGCTTCTGTCGATGGTGCACCTCAGGTGGGGTGGAAGACGACACGGCAGGAGCAGGACATAACACTCAGAGTTTTCTTTGACGCCTATCTGAAAATGAAGTAAATATGTAAGGGCCCCTTAGAATTGGAGGATTCTATAAACGCAGGGACAGGAAAAACACAGGAATAGGATAGGAATGCACGTGCAAAATAGAGCATTTGGAAACATAGAATTTCAGTCAACCTGGGTGTTTGGCTCACATGAATTGGAAGAACAGAGGAATGGAGAAACAAAGTGATGCGACGAGTGTACAACCTCTTTGGCATAGCCTTGTGGACCTCAGCATCATTGCGTTGGACGTGGAGGATGGTGATGATGCTGGTGTGACTGTCGGAGGCGGGGAAGAAGATCCGAGGCCTCTGGAAACGGCGCCGAGGGTACTGCTCCGCTGTGATGGACGGTTCCATCGTTGGAGCAGCTCCGCTAAGGTGTACGGCGACTAGGCTGAAGCATGACAAGACGGACAATGTTAATTTGAAGTGGGACCCTAACATCATCTGCAATAGATGATGTAAAATATATCACCAAAAAGTGCTAGATGTAAAACGCATCAGCCGCGCCACGGCCGCTTCGACAGATGCTGTAAGTACTGTTCACTCTGAACTTAACTGAAGAAAATGAACTTCACAGTCGAAACTGAATTTTACTGTCGAAACTGATTGAACTAGTAACAGAGCATTGCAATAGATGTTTAGGGCGTTCGAGCACTAGTAGCAGGGAAGCGGTGATCTAAATCAGCAGACGCTCGAGCAGGGAACGCACTAGCAGAGAGCAAGTCGTGCAGTAGCACCGCGAGCGAGTGCTAAAGCAGCAACTCCTGTAGCTGTCGGAGGTCGTGCAGCAGCAGCAGCAGCAGCGCAAGCGAGAGCAAGAGCAGAGCAGCAGCACGAACGAAAGCAGGAGCAGTGCAGCATCGCGACCGACAGCAAGAACAGAGCCGGAGCAGCTGCAGCTAGTGCCGTTGTGGAAGTCGCCGCCGAGGAAGCAACGACATGGGGGAGAGATGCCGTGGATGATGTGGCAGGCGACGGCGTCGTCGATGGAGACACGCCATGTTTGCTCGGTATCGAGCACCAGCAGCCCCGTGAGATCGAATAAAAGACAAAATGCAGCGGTGAGTGCAGAACCTCCTTGGTGGCGCCGAGTTGGCCTCGGCTTCATCGGAGGAATTGGTGAGGGTGCTGCGGTTCTGGTGGGGCAGGTCAAGACGGCGCTGTGGGGATTGAGGTGGCGCGGTAGACGAGGCGAACGTCGGGGTAGCTCCTTGGAGGTAGAGGACGGGGCGGCTGATCCGGCGGGACGACGAGATCGACAACGGATCCTCATCCGGTGCGGTGGATGAGGGACGGCGAGCTGTTGCGGTGGACGACGTAGTTGGGGAAGAGTCTCCGGCTGGGCGGCGGTCGGGAGGCCGACGGAGGAGCGTGGGGTTTCGCGGGTTTTGGCGGCCTCGGTGTACGAATGGGGGGGGCGGCGAAGGGGAGGGGGAGCCAAGCTGAGGGACGCGCTTGTCCGAAATGTAGGGTAAGTTACCAGCGTACCCCCACCGGTTTTGACACCGCGACGTGGAGCTTCATTTCCGGCTGAGGGGTAGAAGGGGATTTCGCGTTTCTGGGCTGTGGGAGCGATTTCGGATGAGGAGGGAGTTCTCGCGCGCGTCCAATTTTCAGGATAACAAGGCGCGGCACGGGTTGAAGAAGCGGGAGTTTCAAAGCAGGTGAGACAAAAGATACTCGAGCTTGGAAATTTCGGGATAACAAGGTGCGGATTCCTTGTTCGGCAGAACAAACTTAACGTGTAAAAAAACAATTCATACAAGACACAAGAGAGTCATGTCCCCTTTTACTATATTGCTATAGATGCCATTGAAAAAACTACAAGAAAAATGTAAAAAAATCGGGAGAACAAGATTACCCTGCACAGTGCCAAATCGATTCGCACTTCCCTCAACAACAACAAAAAACAAATCAATTCCCACCAAAGAAAGAGTAATGTCCCTTTATATGATTACAGATGCCATGATCTCGAACTTCAATTTTTGAATCCACGTTATGTTGAATTCAAATATATCGTTAGGCGACCTTGCGGTTTATAATTGATGTAGTCGTACATTTTGATCTTCCATCATATATGAACATTTTACTCCACCATGTGAACATATATATTGTCGTCTACCATATGGACTAAATTTGAATCAATTTTCCTTATTTGAATACGATTGTTGTCAAGTTATACAATAATTTAAAATATTATCTTGATAACAAAAAACATACATATAGCAGTAATCATATTTCACTATGAACTACATGTACCATACGCTCTCCAATTCAAATATTTGTATCCATTTTATGTTGAATTCAAATCATAGTACATTATTGGTCTAGGTAGCGAGATGTTTGGGATAATCTAAACCCTGTTTTCATACGTATAATTTTTGGCTGAATTGGGACAAGTTTTGGTATAAGCCTCTTGCAAAACCGGAGATTCTCTCAACAAGCCTCGTGGTTCCGAGAGGGAACGTGTCACCTTTGTATGCGAAATGATATACGCTGCCTCCCCCTGATTTTATTTACAGAGGCAACATAGAACTATATGAGTGCCCTGTTAAATTTTGGAATTATTTCGGGTTCATTTGGCCTTTTTATACATTAATTGAGTTTCTGGACTTTTAATGTGCATAATCTAAATATGAATTGCATGCACATGCTCCGGTGCACCAAAGTGGGTTGAAAAATCACATGTGTGTCCTTGGTTGAATTTCTAGGTCCCATGGAAGAAATGAGAATGAAATTCAAACATCTGGGCGTCATGACTCGGCCGAGAATATCGAGAAACTTTGATTTTAAATTCATGTAAATCCAAAACTCGCCTGGAAATCATGAAACTTGGCATGGTGTCATGTCATGGCACTAACATGTTGTGGTAAAAAATTGGGCCGATTTGGAAGCTCGTGGTTCTAAGAGGGAACGTGCCACCTTTGAGTGTGAAACGATATACGTTGCCCCCCTTGAGTTTCTTAACAAAGGCAACATAGAACTACATTAGTGCCCTGTTAAATTTTGGAATTATTCCGGGTTCGTTTGTCGTTTTTTATACATTAATTGAGTTTCTGGTCATTTAATGTGCATAAGTCAAATTTGAACTACAAGCATATGCTCTCGTGCACCAAAGTTGGGTCAAAATTCACATTTATGTCCTCGGGTGAATTTCTAGGTCCCATGCAAGAAATGAGAATAAAATTAAAACATCTGGGCATCGTGGCTCGGCCGAGAACATTGAGAAACTTGGTTTTAAAATTCTTGTAAATCCAAAACACGTCTGAAAATCATGAAACTTGGCATGGATGTCATGTCATGGTACTACCATGTTGTGGTAAAAAAATTGGCCGAATAGGAACAGATTTTGGTAGAAGCTTCTTGCAAACCGAAGCTTCTCTCAAGAAGGCTCGTGGTTATGAGAGGGAACATGCCACCTTTGAGTGCGAAACGATATACGTTGTCCCCCTTGAGTTTATTTACAAAGGCAACATAGAACTACATGAGTGCCCAGTTAAATTTTGGAATTATTCCGGCTTCGTTTGGCCTTATTTACACATTAATTGAGTTTTTGGTCATTTAATGTGCATAATTCAAATTTGAACTACAAGCACATGCTCCCGTGCACCAAAGTTGGTTGAAAATCACATTTGTGTCCTCGGGTGAATTTCTACTCCCTCCTTCCATCTATATAGGTCCTAATGCGTTTTTCGAGGCTAACTTTGACCAAACGTTAGAGCAATAATATATGACATGCAACTTACACAAACATACCTTCAAATTTGTATGTCAAAGGAGCTTCCAAATATACAATTTTCATAGTATACATCTCATGTGCTATTAATCTTGTCAATAGTCAAAGGCTGTCTTGAAAAACACATTAGGCCCTATATAGATGGAAGGAGGGAGTAGGTCCCATGCAAAAAATGAGAATAATATTCAAACATCTGGGCATCGTGGCTCGGTCGAGAACATTGAGAAACTTGGTTTTAAAATCATGAAACTTGGCATGGTGTCATGTCATGGTAGTACCATGCAGTGGTAAAAAAATTGGCCAAATAGGAACAAATTTTGGTATAAGCTTCTTGCAAATCGGAGCTTCCCTCAAGAAGGCTCGTGGTTCTGGGAGGGAACGTGTCACCTTTGTGTGCATAATTCAAATTTGAAATACAAGTACGTGTTCCAGTGCACCAAAGTTGGTTGAAAAATCACATGTGCGTCCTCGGGTAAATTTCTAGGTTCCATGCAAGAAATGGGAATGAAATTCAAAATTCTGGGCGTCGTGGCTGGGTTGGAAACATTGAGGAACTTAGTTTTTTAATTCCTATAAATCCAAAACACGCATGAAAATAATGAAACTTGGCTTGGTGCCATGACATGGCACCAACATGCTGTGGTAAATTTGCAGTCCGATTTGCGAAGGCGCACACATTAACAATCAACAAAGTCATTTTGGAACAAGTGCTCTCACGTTACAATCGGAAACACAAGTATTATTGAAACCGTGGGCGTTCTACTTACTAGTACCATTTACGTGCCGCCACGCGTCCCCATTTTTTATTAGCTAGGAGGCGCCGTGCAGGGTAGCTATTTGAGTACGAGAGGCGTGCGATCAAACCCCTGCGCGTGCTTATCGGGAGGAGAGCCCTTTGACCTCCATCTGCCGTCCACCTCTCTCCCAAGGTCTCCATTAATGGCGCCCGAGCCTCTGTTTAATGGCGTGGCTATGTCTCACTCGACTGAGATTTAAGAGAGAAAAAAGAAAATCTGAAAGCACGGATCTTGATGTAAGATCCGACGGACCTATATAGCATCTACTTCGACTTATAGCAAGACTGATGAATATATAAGGACGATTATTATTTTTTGATCAAAGAAGGGCTTGCCTCTTCCGATTTTCATTACTGAAAACCACCACAATTCACAAGAAGTTCAGCACAACTCGTCAAGAAACCACAGTTCAAGGGGCGGAGGCACAAGGGGCAGTGGAGCACAGTGAGGTCCATCGAGACCTTAGAGAGCTCCATCGTCGGGTCCTGTTCGGTCTGCATGATCTCGCCCTCCTCATGCACAACCATCTCTCGACTTGGGCCGGGGTATTACAAAGCTTTACCGTCACATATTTTATACTACTTCAAGGTGCATTAAATCAACACATGCAAGTATCAAAAGGAGAGTCACGGCATGCATGCATGCGTTGTAATTAATGCATCGGTAAACACAAATTATTGAAATATATCGAGTGCAGTGCTTTGATGTGTCGCGTCAACTCGTACATCAACGAGAAGTTTGATGATCCTCTCCCTCGCGGACTTAACTGCACCTGCCTTTGGCTGTATGATAGGTTGGCCACACACCTGTCGGGCCCACCTGTCATACACGCAAAGGCAGGAGCGTCCCTCCCTCGCCCATGAGCGTGGTGGCTGGCAAGACTAGGAGAAGCTTTCGCTACACGCTCTCCCTCCCGCACGCGGTGGACATGCAGCAGTTCAATCGGTGTCCGATGGCCAGAAGCGTACTGTAGTACTCCTCCAGTGCAGTAGTACTCCATCATTGTTCGACTTCCCGAAGAGGCAAAGAGCCAAGCACAGCCTGGACGCTCGTGTGGCAGTTTCATGTGTAGAGTAGTCTAGAATAGCGTGTACCGTGCCTGTAAGCTTAAAATCGTTGGGGTCGGCTCCATGCTATGTGGCTGTCTCGAAGTTTTAAAAAAATATATAAAATAGTCTTCTGGCCCTACCTGACACCCTGGTGATTGTAGTTTGCACGCTCATCTGGTCAAGACAGGAATATATATTTTAATTTGTTTTTTTTCGAAAAGGGGGGACTCCCCGGCCTCTGCATCAGAACGATGCATATGGCCACATATATTTTAATTTGTGGTGGGTAAATGTTAGAGGTTGCAGCAAATATATTGTACACTGCGGGTCTTTCAGCCAAGTTTAGAGGCAAGCATGTGGGGCCAGTGCTATGATGTGTCGCGTCAACTCGTACAACGAGGAAAGCTTGATTTTACTACACGCCTTCTCCCTCACCCATGCGCGCGGTTGCTCGCAAACGAGGACAGGCTTTTGCTTAGTAGTACTTCTACAACAAGCTATCCGTCCCGCTCGCGGTGGACGGACATCCAGCAGTGGATTCAACACTGTAGAAGTAGCAGTAGTAACATCATTGTTCGTCTTCTCGAAGAGGCGAAGAGCCAAGCGCAAACCGAACGTTGCAGTTGCGAACATTGGAGCACGTATATAGCCAGGCTCTTGCATGAGACAAAATTGCTATGTGAGCCCACTATTGTACTAGTACGTACAACTACTTGCTAGTATAGCCCTGTAAACCAGAAAGGAGTATTTGCCCTTCTAGAGATTTCAACAAGTGACTAGACTACACCGAGACGGAGTACATATGGAGCAAAATGAGTGAATCTGCACCGTAAATAAATACGTACTAGTTCTATCATTTTCCTCTACGAGGTGCACAATATTGAGTATACTGACTAGTCTCTTTTTGACACGCATTTACGTTTTTTTTACACAGTACAGACGCAAGCGCTCATATACACGCGCATACACTCACCCCTATGAACGCACACACATACGGCACTATCATCTTGAAATTTACGAAGTCACCATAGGCACCTCGTCGTCGAAAATGTAGGAAAATTATGAGGGGGGTCTCTCCAACAGTGTTTCTTGGCTCGCACCTAGCATCACGGTGGTCGAACTTCGAGTCATTCATCTGGTACACGTGGCATCTCAGATCTGGACACAAGGTGACGCGACCTCTCACTTCCTCCGCCATTTGAAGCGGCGCCGGTGGTGGGCTAGCATACTCCAATATTAGGTTGGCTCTATGTGATGGCAACTTCATATACTAACCGGATGCTGGCTATACTCCCTCTGTAAATAAATACATGGTGTATTGTTTTATTCCTATCGGCGAGGTAACTTAATGTCTTTTTGCTACTTAATAGGATTACATGCAATGAACTAACCACCGCATGTGATGTTTGGTAGTCTCAAGTCATTGAAAGCATGCACGGACACGGAGGGGGACGCATCTTCATTGACTTACTGCACCTGCCTTTGGGTGTATGACACGTGGGTCCAACGGGTGGCTGGCCAACCTGTCATACAGCCAAAGGCAGGTGCAGTAGAGGGGCGAGGAGTAGATGGCCAACACGCATGTGAATTCAACGCAGTCTGCACTTCTCATATAAAGGCTCCCGCCAGTCCAATCTACGAAATCCTACGCACCTACGCACCTAAGGGCAAGAGTGATCACTCCAATCGCAAGATCAGTTGACTAGAAGCTAGACCCATGAAGGCGATGAGCGCGAGCATCAGCCGGCTGTGCCAGATGGTCCACGACGCCGGCCTACATCCTGGCACCGAGGAATGTCTCCAGGTAGTGCTTGAGGCCGCCAGGGCGAGGGGCCGCTTGGATGACAGCTTCGTCTCCTTGTTCGACGAGGTCCTCGTCGGCTTCCTCGACAAGTTCACCGCGGTCAAGAAGCTCACGGACGACCTTGACGTACGCCTCCAGCCCACGCGCCCAGGATCTGCGATGCCTGCCACCCTCAACAACCTCTATGGTGACAACCTCTTCGACGCACTGGTGGCCCTGCGACTGCCCGCCGTCGCACCGGAGAATGTCCACCTCGAGGTCGCGCTCGCCGCGCAGCGCCTGGCGCAGCAAGACACCATCGACATAATCACCCACGTCTACGCGCAAATCGTCCACAAGGACTACTACATGCAAGAGGAGGACGATAGGACGCTGGCCTTCTTGGACCGCAGGGCAACCTTGGACGGCATTGTTTAGAAGCACGTTGAGCTTGCCGCCAACGCCGCTGCTCCTCACACGTCGGTTGGTGACCCGGTGCACTAGGGCGTGAGGATGTCGTTGATGGATCCGTATGTATCTTCATCTTTCCGTCAAATCCATGTAGTAGTATATGGTACTACTAGTAATTATCTTACCTTTCGCATCAACTTCATAATTTTCCTACGTACTCCATGCATGAACCGTGCCAGAACCAAGCTTCTCATTACTCTAGGGAAAATCGTTATTTCTATCTATCGGTTGCCCCATGGAGCAGAACCAAATTTTACAAGTTACAAGTTCAAAAGGAAAAGCCTGCCGTGTTCGCGTCGCACCCCCACACGGTTTGTCCGGCACGCTGCTCAAGGGGGAATGCGTGTTGTGTTGCATTTTCACTTACAAGTGGGACCGCAGTTGAGCAAACCGACTATCGGCAAACCCCCACCCCGCCCACTGCGCGATGGCTGAGAAAACAGGAGGGAGAAGAGATGGCTGTAGCTAGCACGGACTCCAAGAAAATTGGTGTCGGATGGGACTCGTGTGGGTGGCGTGTGCCGTACTGCTAGACATGAATGCTAGTTATGGCCCATGCCACCCCACTATATCGAGGTGCTAGTTACTCCACTATATCGAGTACGTAGACCAAATTTCCTGGAGTCCGTGCTTGGCCCTCCTCTATCTCTCTTCTCAGCCAGCCAGCAGACGCGCGAAGCCCATCGTCTGTTTGCTCATATGTGGTCCCACATGTCAGTGAAAACGCAAGAGGACCCACTGAACCTGCACATCTTTCACCTCGACGTGCTGGTGATGAAAAACAAATCCAATAAAGATCTTCGATGGCCGCTTTTGGAGTTACTCAAGAGTAGTAAGATTCTATTTACAGTTTAACCCAAGATGCACATCACGTGGCTTCACCTACCACTCTATTTTCTTGCATGACACGACCTGGATGCTGGATGTCCCACGTGTCGGCAAAAGGAGGAAGAACTCGACCAAATCTTCGGTTGTGCTCTCGGATTAGACTAGTTGTGCTAACTTAAAATTTTATTGTGTAGAATGGATGCAAGTTTTGGTATTGGGAAGAAGAGTACAATGATATATTGATAGAGCACAATTTAGTAGATGTTCTAGCACTTTTAGCTAGCATAGTGGCTAGAGATGAGACTAGTGCACTTGTTGATAGAATAGAGGCTAGACACGTCTACTTCTTTACACTCGAAGAAGAAAGAAGCATGCAAGATCGAGCCTCCGCAGATCAACAATGAATGCATCAAGAAGGCACTAATCCAACTTACAGGAGCAGTTATGGAAGTTGGATATCTTCTAATATGTATTCTTGTGGTTCTTGTTTTCTTTGGTCTTGCTTTTCTAGTCAAAATTTTGGTGATGTATTTCCATGTACCAAAAAATCAATGATGAAAAAAAGATATGTGTTTGCAAAGAAAAATGTACGCGGCCGGGATGCGGTCGCGCGTTCGGCGCACGACCACCGCATCCGAGAAATGGCCCGGACACGACCCCATTGCCCTACACAAACGGACAGAATCCGGGCAAAACAGAGGTCCGTTTGGGGTCGTGCGTTGGAGTTGGCCTTACAAGTGGGACCGCAGTTGAGGAAACCGACTATCGGCAAACCCCCACCTCGCCCGCTGCGCGATGGCTGAGTTAGAGAAACGACTAGGTTGAAGAGATTGTTGTAGCACGGACTCCAAGAAATATGGTGTCAGATGGAAGTCGTGCTGGTGGTGTGTGCCGTACTCCTGGACGTGAATGCTTGTTCTGGCCCATGCCACCCTACTACTCCTAGTACTACTTATAGTAGTAGTATCGAGGATTCGAGGTGCAGGTTACGTACAGCGAACACATTAACATATGGCCCACCTCACACTGTGGCCAAATTTCCGGGAGTCTGTGCTAGGTTAAAAAGTGTTCTTTGTGAGGATGGGTGGCTGGTTTCAAGTTTAAAAATTGTTGTATTACGTACGTAGACGTAGAGATAGTGCAGCATGTGAAGCTAGTACAAATAGTGTACTATTGTTGATTGGCCTCATCCGATAACCTGTTGCAATGCATGTACAATTATGTATTCGGAAAATATTATTTTGCCTCGTCGCAGCACCCACTCAGAGAAGCGACTCGATAGCCATTCATAATTTTAGTAAGTTTATCACAGGCATATCATTTTATTACATAGAACAGGTCATCAACCCACAACAACAACGAGGATAGATTATAAATACTAAAGTTTTCATCACACAACAAATAACAAGCAATGAAATTGTAACGCCCACGATGCGGCTATATCTCCCACGTGTCGAGGCACGACTTAGAGGCATAACCGCATTGTGGTATTGTCGCAAGAAGGGTTATCTTCACACAATCCCATGTAATGAACAAGAATGGGATAACGAGAGTTGGCTTACAATCGCCACTTCACACAATACATAAATATAAATCATACATCATCCAAAATCCACACATAGACCGACTACGGTCAAAACCAAATGAAAATAAGATAACCCCAAATGCTAGATCCCCGATCGACCCAACTGGGCTCCAATACAGATCATCAGGAAAAGAAACATAGTAATGACCACGTTCCTCATCGAACTCCCACTTGAGCTCGGTTGCATCACCTGCACTGGCATCGTCGGCACCTGCAACTGTTTTGATAGAATCTGTGAGTCCCGAGGACTCAGCAATCTCACAACCGCGAGATCAAGACTATTTAAGCTTATACGAAAGGATGGTGTAATGAGGAGGAGCTGCAGCAAGCACTAATCATATATGGTGGCTAACGTACGCAAAAGAGAGCGAGAAGAGAAGCAACGCAACGGTCGCGAAGCTAGAAATGATCAAGAAGTGATCCTGAAACTACTTACGTTCATGCATAACTCAAACCGTGTTCACTTCCCGGACTCCGCCGGTAAGAGACCATCACGGCTACACACACGGTTGATGTATTTTAATTAAGTCGTGTGACAAGTTCTCTACAACCGGACATTAACAAATTCCCATCTGCCTCATAACCGCGGGCACGGCTTTCGAAAGATAATACCCTGCAGGGGTGTCCCAACTTAACCCATTATAAGCTCTCACGGTCAACGAAGGATAAACCTTCTCCCAGGAAGACCCGATCAGTCTCGGAATCCCGGTTTACAAGACATTTCGACAATGGTAAAACAAGACCAGCAAAGCCGCCCGAATGTGCCGACAAATCCTGATAGTAGCTGCACATATCTCGTTCTCAGGGCACACCGAATTGTCCAAGCTTCCGACAAGCGAGCCCAAAGTTGCCCCTGGTGGCCACCGGCGACTGACAGGTTGGACCAATACTCAGAGGAGCACTGGCCCGGGGGTTTAAATAAAGATGACCCTCGGGCTCGCGAAAACCCAAGGGAAAAGGCTTAGGTGGCAAAAGGTAAAACCAAAGTTGGGCCTTGCTGGAGGAGTTTTATTCAAGGCAAACTGTCAAGGGGGTCCCATAAATCACCCAACCGCGTAAGGAACGCAAACTCAAGGAACATAATACCGGTATGACGGAAACTAGGGCGGCAAGAGTGGAACAAAACACCAGGCATAAGGCCGAGCCTTCCACCCATTACCAAATATATAGATGCATTAATTAAATAAGAGATATTATGATATCCCAACATATCCATGTTCCAACATGGAACCAACTTCAACTTCACCTGCAACTAGCAACGCTATAAGAAGGGCTGAGCAAAAGCGGTAACTTAGCCAAACAACGGTTTGCTAGGAAAGGATGGTTAGAGGCTTGACATGGCAATATGGGAGGCATGATATAGCAAGTGGTAGGGTAGCGTAGCATGGCAATAGAACGAACAACTAGCAAAGCAAAGATAGAAGTGATTTCGAGGGTATGGTCATCTTGCCTGCAAGGTTCTCAGAGTTGTCGAAAGCTTGATCCTCGTAAGCGTACTCAACAGGTTCCTCATTCACGAACTCGTCTACCGGCTCTACCCAAAACAAGAACACAAGCAATGGAACCACAATCAATCACGGGAAATGCACAAGCAACATGATGCAATACATGAATGATATGCAAGATATGATATGCGATGCGTATGCGTGCTCCGGAAGGAAAATGATGAACAAGGCAGTAACTTGGAAAAGCAAGCATGCCACTGGAAAGATGAGATGATTTCGGTCGAAATCGATATAAAGATCACCAGAAACGAATGCACGGTTTGCAAATGGCAAGCAAAACAAGAGTGACACGAATCTGTGATTAACAGCATGATAGCACTTGGAATACGTCAAGTAACTATGCTAGAGCACTCCAACATAGCAACAAAGCATATGACTGTAATCTACAGGAGATGCTTGACAAAAGATGAACACTGAGCTATGGCTAGAACACAACATAACAGGTTCACACAAGCATGGCAAAAGTGCAAAAGATATCAGGTTCACAGACTCGTGAAATTACTGGACATGCCTGAAACAGCATCAGGTAGCAATGTTCAGAGCAAGCAATCAACATGCTACAGGAAATTAACATAGTTAAACAAGGCATGACATGAATCTACTAAATGCATATGACAGAAGTCCCTTACTGAACATGAGCCAAAAAGGACGAGAAGATATGATGGAAACCATGTAAACATAGCAAGTTTCGTTAACAGGTTTCAGACTTGGCAGAAAACAGAGCATGGCAGAAACAGTATTATGAAGGCATCTTGGTGAGCTTGATTCACTCACCACAAAGCAATGCATGACAAAACAAGCATACCTACAGCAAGATGGCATGTTTATGAAGCAAACCATGGCAAGAGAAAATATATAGCATGTATGGATCAACTACAACAACCTTGGCAAAATTGAATAACATGTAAACAATCTGACAGGAACATTTTATAGCAAAAGTAGAGCAAGATTGAGTCATGCTATGGCACTCCGTAATTGCAAACAGAGGCTCGGATTGATAGAGCACAACTATATCTACAAAACAAACTTACTAGACATCACCAAAAGGAGCATTTATCTCTCTGTAGCCACATGGATACATAGCAACAAAATAACAGCAGTCACAGACTTAGTAAAATTACTAAGTCCCTGAAATCAGAAACATCACGAAGCCTAGTTTGCATGCTTTTGCTAGTCACCACAGAGATCACAAAAATACATGGCATACACCTCTGTAAAGATGGCATGGCATACATCTAAACACATGTAGAGCTCATGCCCATAAGATGCACACATTAAATGCAACAAAAATAACAAATCCTCAAGTTCTGATAAGTAACAGCAGATAACCGCATATATCACTCTTGCACCAGAGATTTGGGCATCAATCTGGACTCAAGTGAACATGGCACAATGGAACAAAATGAAGAGCATCTCGAGGCGAACATTTTGATATATTACACGCACAAAACGGAGCTATATGCAGAGAGTTATGATGCGATAAACAGGAGCATGTAATGCAAAAACTTTAGGACTTTGAGAAAATCGGGGAGGGGAAGAAGGTCAACCCTCTCGGTCGGATCCAGATCGGATCGGGCTCGAGCTCGAGGCTTGCCGGCGGTGGAGGTGACGTCCGGCGTGGAAGAGGGAGGAGGCGCCGGAGTGCTCGGGGGAGACGGGGCCGGAGCGGAGGACGACGGCGGCGGGGTTCGGCGACGCCGGACGGAGCGGCG
>NC_057808.1:539835578-539871832 GCF_018294505.1 Triticum aestivum | reverse complement strand
GCCGGCGGCGCGGGGAACGGCGCGGGGCCACATGGCAGGCTGGGAGTGGCCGGGCACGGCGGCGGGTTTTGTCCGGCGCCGGGCGGACACGTCCGGCGGCGCGGAGGAGCGGCTAGGGTTTCGGGGATCCGGAATTTCGGAGGGGGGAGGTGTTTTTATAGGTAGAGGGAGCTAGGAGACTCCAAATGGAGCACGGTTTTCGCCCACACGATCGTGATCGAACGACCTAGCGCATGGAAGTGACTTAGATGGGTTTTTGGGCTGTTTGAAGGGGGGGTTTTCTGCAACACACAAAAGGACTTTGCGGTTACCCGGTTAACCGTTGGAGCACCAAACGACCTCAAAATGGAACGAAACTTGACAGGTGGTCTACCGGTGGTATACCAAGGCCACTTGGCAAGACTCGGTCCATTACAAGAATGTTAAACACCCGCTCACGAAAAGAAACAAGAGGGGTGCGCCGGAGGAGGTGAGAGTGCCGGATTGCAAAACGGACAATGGGGAAAATGCTCGGATGCATGAGACGAACACGTATGCAAATGAGATGCACATGATGACATGATATGAGATGCATGCCATGAAAAAAATGCAAAAAGAAAAACAAAACCCGACCACGGAGGGAATATCATAACACATAGCCAAAAATGGCAAGAGTTGGAGTTAGAAATATGGAAAGTTACATCCGGGGTGTTACAACACTCCACCACTACGAGAGGATCTCGCCTCGAGATCTAGGACTGAAAGAACTCCAGATATTCGGAACGAAGGTGGTCCTCGCGTTCCCAGGTGGCTTCTCGGTTGGAATGGTGCGACCACTTCTGTGGTGGAATTGTCACGGCAGATGTCCTCGTGCAAGGACTTAGTCATGGAGCCATCGCAACTAGGAAGCTTAAAAGGGGTTAAACGGGACAGAGGACACGAGGGTTATACTGGTTCGGCCCCTTATGGTGAAGGTAAAAGCCTACTCCAGTTGAGGTGGAATTACTTAAGGTTTCGATGACCAGGGAGCTAAACCGCTAGGCCTGGTTATCGATCTGATGTTTCCTGTCCTGAACCGCCGGCGGGTCGTCCCTTTATATAGAGAGGTTAACGCCCAGCGGCTCTCAGAGTCCCGGCCGGCTCATAAATAATGTCCGGCTCGGACTCTTAACTATCCTTGCCTTACACTACAAGTCATGCCATAACGGCGGTTTAACACTACAGGCCTTAAGTCGCCTCTGGGCCTTAGGATCATTACTAAACCGCCATCCTTAAGCTGTCCTTGGGCTTATGAATGAAGAGTTGTCGCAACGTAACCCGGCCCATCCTGGGCGGGTTACACCAGTAGCTATATCCTCAACATTAGGCCCCAGATTGATTTGAACCGGTTCATGTCAATCTTCAATACCTTAAGAAAAAAATCTCCCGGCTTCTGTTTGCGCAAAGGTTATAACCCGCCATGACGTCATCTTCTGGATTCTTGGTAACCCGCCGTGGCGTCATCCGCCATTAATGCATGTTCTGTCCAACGTATCTCAACGGATCCTTATCTTAATAACTATCCCGAAAATCGAGGCGCCTCTGCAGCTGGATAATCATGTCTTCAGCCTCCTCGTTTCTCGTGCCCACTCATCAGTCATTCCTTATAAATAGGCCCGACCGGGTCCTCTCTCACTCTTCCCTTTCCATCGTCTTCCTCCTCTCAACGCCTCAGAGCCCGAGCTCCGCCGCCGCCGCCGCGCCTCTCGTCTTCCTCAGCCTCGGCCGCTGCATCAACCCGAACTAGTCCAGAGAACGGCGGCGACTCTCCGCAGTGAACCTGCAACTGTAAGTCCTCTTCTTCTCAAACGTCAGATCCGCATTAGGGTTCCGCGTTTCCTCCGTGTTCTTCGTAGTTCATCTCAGTTCCTTTATAGTTCTTCCACCGCGACTTCTTTTGATTCGGAAAAACAGTACTGAACTCCTGCGGTAGTAGTTTCGCACCCATTTCCAATATTAGCAGATCCCTTTTGCTTGCAAAAAGACCTCATTAGAGCTTATGAACTTCTCTGTACCAGTTTTTAGGTCTAGAAAATTTTCTTTTCTGGACGACCGTTTGATCCAAAATAATTACTGCAACCTGTGAAACTTGTTTGTGCAACACTTATGCAAAAATTGTATCTGTTAGCTATGGCGGCTTATATCACCGGCTTAAAAAGGCAATGCTTCATGAATATTCCGGGTCATCCATAACAGATTCAAATAACTTAATTGCTCATGATATCCATAGCGTCTTAAATAACCTGACACAATTAGCCATATATCATTAGGCCCCTTCATAAGCCACCACCTTAAATACCGAACTGAAAACTTCCTCCGGCTTAAATTTGAACCGGAAATTTTATTTTTTCATAGGCTTCCATCCTTCACAATGCCGCCCAAGGCTCCCAAGGCACCCATTACATGCAACTGGGTTAGATCCAACGTCACTGATAGCACCTTAGCTGATTTCGTGAAAACGGGTTACCTGTCCAAGAAAGAGGTCATGTCCTATCGTGCTCCTGACCCGTCAGAAGAGAGACCTCAACCCAAGGATGGGGAAGCTGTCATATTTACTGATCACATGAACCGGGGCTTTGCTCCTCCCGGCTCAAAGTTCTTCAGAGATGTCCTGCACTTTTTCGACCTGCGTCCTCAAGACATTGGACCCAATTCCGTGTCAAACATCTGCAACTTCCAAGTGTTCTGCGAGGTGTACCTTGGAGAAGAACCCAGCTTGCTACTCTTTAGAGAGTTGTTTTATCTGAACCGCCAAAACGAATGTGCCAATGGGCCCAGCTTGGAGCTCGGTGGAATCTCAATCCAACGACGGAGAGATTGTCTCTTCCCTTATGCTGAGCCGCCAAGCCACCCAAAAGATTGGAACCAGACATGGTTCTACTGCCAAGACACTTCTTCGGCCGATGAAAATCCTCTGCCCGGCTTTCGCGCCCTGCATCTGGAATCAAATCACCCCTTGCCAGATAAATTATCTCAAGCTGAACGTCAACCACTTACTCCCACCATCAACAAGATCAAAGCTCTTCTGGGGAACAGCCTAAATGGCATTGATCTGGTCCGGGTTTGGGTTGCCTGGCGGGTGATTCCTTTAAGCCGCCGCCCCGGCTTGATGTGCGATTACATGGGCCAGAAGGATGATCCTCTTCGGCACAGTCCAGACGACTTACCTGAGGACGTTATTGATGATACGACCAAGTCTCTTCTGAACGAGAGCCTGGCAGATTGCGGGAGAGTGGGCTTAAATCCTTTCTGCAAAGCTAACCCGGCTCCAGCGGTAAACCATTAACCTGAACACTTTACCTTCCATCTTAACGATTTCGTCTTAACTTCAAAGACCTTTGTTGTATTTTATAGGCTAATGATAAATTCTGGAAGGTCAAGTATGACCATGAAGCTGCCAAGAAAGCCAGAAAAGTTAAGAAAGCCGCCAGGAGAGCTGCTCCCCGCAAGAAGGATAACAAACCTAGCGCCTCGGACCTGCTTCATCTGGAAGACACCTCCGAGTCAGAGGTAACTCTTGACTCTTTAGGCTTCTTCTTTAACCATCTTATTGACACTGATTATCAGCAGGAGGACACCGGAGCGAGTCATGAAGTGATTGAAGAGGTAACTATAATTTCCTCCGACTCTGAGCCTTTGCCGAGACGGAAAATCCGAAGGGTAACCCGGAAAGTAAGATTTTCACATCCTTTAGCTTATCAAGATCCTCAACTTCTTTTGAAGCGACAGATTCATGAGAGTCGGAGGCAGACCCGAACCAGCAAAGATGTAGACCTCTCCTCCGGCTTACCCGAAGCATCAAGGAAGCGCCGGACTGAGGTTATCTCCGACTTATATCCTTTTCATCCTTTGGCGGGTGTCACTCGTCAACCACTCAATTCTTCTGACTCAAACTACCAGGGAACTTCACCTTCCTCCGGCGACTCAATGCAGTCCAGCTTGCCGGCTTTCGAAACCACACCCGGGTAATGATGATCAGCTTATTTTGTGCTTATCTTGCTGATGTTTTTGCACTAACCCTTTGACTTTCAGTGTACAAGTAAAGCCCAGCAAGAGGGTGAAGAAAAATAAACCGGCCGAAGAGCCGGTCCTGGCTGAGCCTGATGCTTCTGCTCGTGAGCCGCCATCTGCACCAGCTCCTGATGCCGCCACTGCTCCATCTGATGAACAAGTTATGGAAGATTCTGAGAACCCGGAGATTTCCAGCCCGGCTCATCCAGATGATCCGGACGTTGTAATCACCCGGACTGAGTTTGTCGAACCGGGAAGACCTACTGTGTTGGCTAAGTGTTCTGCCAAGGAAGAACTTCTGGAACGCCGCGGGGCCAAGCTAGACATCACTGATTATGCTCATCTGAGCATTGGAGATATTGTCTCTAGCTATGTTAATCAAGTGCACAACAGCCGGGACCTAGAAGTTAACATGGTGAAACAAATACAGCAAAAATCGGAGGTATGACTCTCTTGCTTACTCCATAGTTATCCTTACCATGCCAGCCCCTAAGTCTATCACTTATGATGAAATATGTTGTAGACTTAATACCGGCTTAGTAATCACTGCAAGAAAACCGGCTTATCTGGTAGCACTCAAGGGCCGGCTTAAACAACATATTGAACCGGTCCTTACCTTGTTTTAATCAAGTAGTTGAGCAGCATTATGCATTAGCCCCCAAGTGCCAAGTACCTTTGGTTGCAAAGTGCTTGGGACTTCTTTTTATGAACCGGCACTGTAAATAGAACTCTTCAGCATACATTAGCCCCCAAGTGCCAAGTGTCTTTGCTTGCAAAGTGCGTGGGACTTAATGTTGCACATTATAATCACCGTAACTGTGACCCGGAATTTGTACAGGCCGCCTGTAGGCAATTTGAATCGGAGATCTCGGATTTAAAGAACCGCCTGAAGACTCAGGAAAGTGAAACCCAAAAGGCCAACTCCAAATTTGAATACAGTGTATCTGCACAAGAGAAATTGAAGAAAAAGTTTGAAGCAGAAAGAAAGACCTGGGCGGATCAAAAAACTGCCTTGCTCAGCCGGGCCAAACAAGCGGAGGCCACTCTTGCTGAAACAACCGCCGAGCTATCCGGCTTAAAACGCCATGTATCTCAGATGGTCTCCGCAATCTTTGGTAAGTTACTCTGTAAGTTTGTAACTAGTTTACATCTTTCATTTCCCATAAGTATCTCAATTGCCATCAGCTCCCCTGACTTTGTGATGCAGGTCCCAGGAGTTCCAACCTCAATCAAAACGTGCTGACAAAACTGAAGGCGGTTTATACCTTGGTAGAGCAACTTTACACCGGGTCACAGCGTGCCTTAGCTGTTGTGGCTCTGTCAAATGAAGTTCCCACTCATCTGGCGGATGTACTCAGGCGGCTTGCCGTGCTTCCTCAACGCTTCCAAGAGTTGAGACGAGCTTCTGCAAGAGCCGGAGCCATAGCCGCTCTGAGCCGGGCCAAGGCGTTCTTACCAGAGCTAGACCCGGCCGACATCGCCCTTGGGTATCCCAGTTTAAAGGAAGATGGCACTCCCTTTGAACAGAAGGACTTCGCCGCTTGCGTGAAGAGCGTACGCCATGTGGCCACTTTGATTGGTAATGATACAGACCTCCCCAAATATCAACCGGGCTATGACGCGGAGAATCAGAGGATCCCCACACCTCGTTATGAAGCAGTCAGCCTGATTCCTCCAACTCGTAAGCATACCTTCGCCCCTGAGGTTGACCCGGCCGGGTTAATTGATGATGAAGCTCAATTTGAAGCCTTGAGTGGCATTGACTGGAAATCATCAACCTTCCAGGACATGGAAACAGCCAGAGGAGCGGAAAGGAATGAGCCGGAGGCTTCCGCCCAACAGCACCTTTGATCTCTGAGGCGGCTCATGGTTATGTCTTAAAAACAATGCCTCACCTTTTGGACTCGGGGAGTCATGTAATAGAGTAGGACAAACACTTAATTCTGTCGTGCCATCGCGCACGTGAGTAGCGCTCAACACTGTTTAAGCTGCCTTTTTATATTCTTCCGGGTTATGCTTGATCCTCTACTTTCCTTATGTTCAAAGAGTTGTCTTTAATTGTCCTGCGATCCTTCAAGTACACTTCCGGTTTATGTAACCCGAATAATGAGGTTGAGAACTCAACTCCGGTTCACGAGCACATATAATGCTTATTATGTGCTATCAACGTTATTAATCAAGGTTAAGCCGGTGGAATAAGAACCACCCTTGAACACTTTTGATATGACCAAAAGAACTTGTTTGCAACAAAGAGATCTCAAAAATTTGGAGGCTTCTGATTCGAATACGACCAGAGAACCGTCCTAAAGGGGTTAAGCTAAGATTCGAATACGATCATATAGCCCCCAGTGGCTTTGGCGTTGCCGATCAAGAGGGTACCGACATCTATGTTCTCTTTGGTTCGAGTACGACCTATGTTTGAACAGGAAGCCCCCAAATGACCTTGAGAGTTGTTTAACGACGCTGATTCGAATACGATCCACGTCGGTTCCCAAAGGGGGTTAAGCTATGATTCAAATATGATCAAAAAACTCCCCAGTGAGCTCGGCAATATGCCAATCAAGTGGGTATCGACAGCTATGTTCTCTTTGGTTCGAATACGACCTATGTTTGAACAGGAAGCCCCCAAGTGATCATATTTTTAACGGCTAGACTCGAATAAGATCATAAGCCGGATCAGCCTCCAAGTGACCATGTGATATTACAATGAAAATGACAATGAAACATTTACCTTTGGAGGGGGAAAAAGGACAGAGGTCCTGCTTTATTATTGATCATAATATATACATGGCTATAGAAATATGTACATTATGAGAGCTGGTGGCTCAAGTGTAATAAGGCCGAAGCTGAGCTATATTCCACTGCCGGCGGGTCTCCTCCTCCGACTTACGTGAATCTTTGTGCTCTCGAACATCGATGAGGTAGTATGACCCGTTGTGCAAGTTCTTGCTGACCACAAAGGGCCCTTCCCAAGGTGGGGATAGCTTATGTGCATCTGTTTGATCTTGGATGAGCCGGAGCACCAAGTCACCTTCCTGAAAGGTCCTGGACTTAACCCGACGGCTGTGATAGCGGCGCAGGTCTTGTTGGTAAACCGCCGAGCGAGCTGCTGCTACATCACGTTGTTCATCCAACAAGTCAAGAGCATCTTGACGCGCTTGCTCATTATCCGCCTCGACATAAGCCGCCACTCGAGGCAAGTCATGACGGATGTCGCTAGGGAGAACCGCCTCAGCTTCGTAAACCATGAAGAAAGGCGTGTAACCCGTAGACCTGTTAGGAGTAGTATTGATGCTCCATAGTACAGAGGGTAACTCCTCCACCCAACAACCCGGCGTCCGTTGCAAAGGGACCAAGAGCCGGGGCTTGATGCCCTTCAAGATTTCCTGATTGGCTCTCTCAGCTTGACCATTGGATTGAGGGTGAGCTACTGATGAAACATCAAGCCGAATATGCTCTCCTTGACAAAATTCCTCCATGGCGCCTTTAGACAGATTGGTACCATTATCAGTTATAATGCTGTGTGGAAAACCAAAGCGAAATATCACCTTTTTCATGAACTGAACCGCCGTGGTTGCGTCACACTTACTAATTGGCTCTGCCTCAACCCACTTTGTGAACTTGTCAACCGCCACCAAGAGGTGGGTCTTCTTATCTTTGGTCCTTTTGAAAGGCCCAACCATATCAAGCCCCCAGACTGCAAACGGCCAAGTGATTGGAATCATCCTCAACTCTTGAGCCGGCACGTGAGCCCGTCTTGAGAACATCTGACAACCGTCACATTTACTGACCAAGTCCTCTGCATCAGCATGAGCCGTCAGCCAATAAAAACCATGACGAAAAGCTTTGGCCACAAGGGATTTTGAGCCGGCATGATGGCCACAATCCCCCTCGTGAATCTCACGTAAAATTTCTTGACCTTCCTCAGAGGAAACACAACGCTGGAAGGCTCGAGTAACACTGCGATGATGCAGTTCGCCATTGACAATTATCATTGACTTAGACCGCCGGGTTATTTGTCTGGCCAAAGTTTCATCCTCAGGCAATTCTCCCCGGGTCATGTAAGCCAAGTATGGCACTGTCCAATCTGGGATAACATGAAGAGTCGCCACCAACTGTGCTTCAGGGTCTGGAACAGCCAAGTCTTCCTCTCTAGGCAACTTGACAGAAGGGTTATGCAGAATATCCAAGAAAATATTAGGCGGCACCGGCTTTCGCTGAGAGCCCAGCCGGATTAAGGCATCAGCCGCCTCGTTCTTTCTGCGATCAATGTGCTCTACTTGGTAACCCTGAAAATGTCTGGCAATGGCATCAACTTCGCGGCGATAAGACGCCATGAGGGGGTCCTTGGAATCCCACTTGCCTGATACTTGTTGGGCCACCAAGTCTGAGTCACCAAAGCATCTTACCCGTCTTAAGCTCATCTCCTTGGCCATCCGAAGACCATGGAGCAAGGCCTCGTACTCAGCTGCGTTGTTAGTACAGGGAAACATCAACCGTAGGACATAACAAAATTTGTCACCTCGAGGGGAAGCTAACACGACTCCAGCCCCCGAGCCCTCCAATTGCCTGGACTCGTCGAAGTGAATAGTCCAGTATGTATTATCCGGCTTCTCTTCAGGTATCTGCAGCTCTGTCCAATCGTTGATGAAATCCACCAATGCTTGTGATTTGATAGTCGTGCGTGGCACATACTTTAGACCATGAGGCCCAAGCTCAATGGCCCACTTAGCAACTCTTCCTGTGGCTTCTCTGTTTTGGATGATATCTCCTAGGGAAGTAGAACTAACCACAGTGATAGGGTGGCCCTGGAAATAATGCTTAAGCTTCCGGCTTGCCATGAACACCCCATAAACAAGCTTCTGCCAATGTGGATACCTTTGCTTGGACTCAATGAGTACTTCGCTGACGTAGTAAACCGGCCGCTGAACCGGATGTTCCTTAGCCGCCTCCTTACGCTCCACCACCACAGCCACACTGACGGCTCGTGTGTTAGCGGCTACATACAACAATAAGGGCTCCTTGTCGACAGGAGCAGCAAGGACTGGCGGCTCAGCTAGCTGTCTTTTCAAATCCTCAAAAGCAGCATTAGCCGCATCATTCCAGACAAAGTCATCTGTTTTCTTCATCATCTGATATAGTGGCATGGCCTTTTCGCCCAACCGGCTTATAAACCGACTCAAAGCAGCGATGCGACCCGCCGGACGCTGGACGTCATTTATGCACGCCGGCTTAGCCAGAGAGGTGATTGCCTTGATCTTCTCCGGGTTAGCTTCAATGCCTCTGTGAGAAACCAGAAAACCCAAGAGCTTGCCTGCAGGAACACCAAAAACACACTTGGCCGGATTAAGCATCATCTTGTAGACCCGGAGATTATTAAAGGTCTCTTTCAGATCATCTACCAAGGTTTCCTTCTCTCTGGATTTTACCACAATATCATCCACATAAGCATGAACGTTGCGCCGAATCTGATTATGGAGACAATTCTGCATGCACCGCTGGTAAGTCGCATGTGCACTCTTGAGCCCAAAAGGCATAGACACATAACAGAAGGCTCCAAAGGGAGTGATGAACGCCGTCTTCTCTTGGTCCTTAACTGCCATTTTGATCTGATGGTATCCAGAGTAAGCATCCAAGAAACTTAAACGCTCACAACCCGCCGTAGCATCAATAATTTGATCAATACGGGGGAGAGCAAAAGGATCAGCCGGACAAGCCTTGTTTAAATCCGTATAGTCCACACACATACGCCAGGTGCCGTTCTTCTTGAGCACGAGCACCGGGTTAGCTAACCATTCTGGATGAAAGACTTCAACGATGAACCCGGCCGCCAAGAGCCGGCTACTTCCTCACCAATGGCTTTCCGCCTCTCCTCATTAAACCGCCGGAGGAATTGCCTGACTAGCATAAATTTCGAATCAATATTGAGAGTGTGCTCAGCGAGTTCTCTTGGTACACCCGGCATGTCCGAAGGTTTCCATGCAAAGATGTCCCGGTTCTCACGGATGAACTCGATGAGCGCGCCTTCCTATTTAGGATCCAGATTGGCACTGATGCTGAACTGCTTAGATGAGTCACCTGGAACAAAGTCAACAAGTTTAGTCTCATCGGCCGACTTAAATTTCATTACCGGCTCATGCTCCGTGGTTGGCTTTTTCAAAGACGTCATATCTGCCGAGTCAACATTATCCTTGTAAAACTTCAACTCCTCTGTTGCACAAACAGATTCAGCTTAAGCAGCGTCACCTTCCTCGCACTCCAAGGCTATCTTTCGGCTGCCATGAACCGTAATGGTCCCATTGTGACCCGGCATCTTGAGCTGCAAGTATACGTAACACGGCCATGCCATGAACTTGGCGTAAGCCGGCCGCCCAAATAAAGCATGGTACGGGCTTCTTATTTTAACCACCTCAAAAGTCAGTTTTTCCGCCCTGTAGTTGTACTCATCTCCAAAGGCTACTTCCAACTCGATCTTACCAACTGGATACGCCGACTTACCGGGCACCACACCATGGAAAACATTGTTGGACTGGTTGAGGTTTTTATCAGTTAATCCCATACGACGGAAGGTCTCATAATAGAGGATGTTGATGCTACTGCCTCCGTCCATGAGCACTTTAGTGAATTTATACCCACCAACCTGAGGAGCCACCACCAAGGCCAGGTGACCCAGATTATCAACCCGGGGAGGGTGATCTTCCCTACTCCACACAATAGGCTGCTCATACCATCTCATATAACGTGGAACCGCCGGCTCAACATCATTCACAGCCCTCTTATGAAGCTTCTGGTCTCGCTTGCACAGACTGGTAGTAAACACATGATACTGTCCACTATTGAGCTGCTCTGGATTGGTCTGGTATCCCCCTGCTGCTGCTGCTGATTACCCTGGCCAGATTGCTGATTAAAACCTCCTTGATTACCTTGAAAATTCTGAGAATTGGAATTTGAGCCGCCGGCCGAGCCATGAAAGCCGCCGCCGCCTGAGCCGCCGGCCTGCCCATTGTTGCCATTAAAAGCATTAGAATTTTTGAAGGCTTTCATGATTGCACAGTTTTTTCATAAATGAGTGGCCGGTTTCTCCCTAGAGCCATGCCTTGGACAGGGCTCATTCAACAATTGCTCAAGCGTCGGGCCTGACCCGCCGGATCGGGGAGGTGGTCTCCCCTTACGTCGGTGGTTGTTACCCTGCGCATTGGTGTTGGCCACAAATTCCATACTGCCATCAGCCTTACGTTTGTTACCTCCCTGGTTCGCCGGGTTATGGTGAGGGCCCTTGCCATTGCCGTTCTTCTTTCCCTTCCCTGTCCTTTCATCATCAGACGCGGGATCCTTGGTACTGTCAGAGTCGGCGTACTTGACCAGAGCCGCCATCAGCATACCCATATCATTGCAATCACGTTTGAGCCGCCCGAGCTTCATCTTCAGGGGCGCAAAACGACAATTTTGCTCCAACATTAAGACTGCAGAGCCGGCATCCATCTTATCAGACGAATGTATTATCTCTTTGACCCGGCGTACCCAATGGGTTGTAGACTCGCCTTCTTGCTGCTTGCAGTTAGTCAAATCCACAATTGACATAGATTGCCTACATGTATCTTTGAAGTTTTGGATGAACCGGGCTTTTAACTCTGCCCATGACCCGATAGAATTAGGTGGCAGTCCTTTCAACCAAGTGCGGGCAGTCCCATCCAACATCATGGTGAAGTATTTGGCCATTGCCGCTTCGCTGACCTCCAGCAACTCCATGGCCATCTCGTAGCTTTCAATCCATGCTCCGGGCTATAAATCAGCCATGTAATTAGGTACCTTCCTAGGTCCTTTGAAATCCTTGGGCAGACGTTCGTTACGGAGAGCCGGCACCAGACAAGGGACACCTCCGGTCCTCGTAGCTATGCCTGCCTCAATAGAAGCTGTTGGATAAACCGGGAGGGGTTGGTAAGCCGTCAGCTGAGCCGCCTGCTCCGCCTCTTGACGTGCTCTGTCTTGGTCTACCGCGTTAAAGGCTCCATTATGCGCCGGGCCATGGCCAGCCGGCAGGTCACGGCGCCGGACGTTGCTTGAGCCAGTCGCTGAAGCCATGTGCCTGCTATAACTTGGGCTCCGGCTTGGACGAGGGGTTGAATGAATCCTGTCCCGGCTGTATGAGTATGCATCCTGTTGTGCCAGAGCTGTCTGAAGAAGTTCTCTGACCCTGCGGGTTTCGACCGCCGTTGGAGAGTCACCCTCGACCGGGAGAGCCGCCAGTCGCGCCGCTGCAGCGATCATGTTTTCCAACGGGTTAGAATAATGACCCGGTGGTATTGGCACGTAATGAGGCGGGGCAGTGTTCACACGGGGAGGCCCCATCACTTGCGGCTGAACCGGCGTTCCGGCCCGGGTGCCGTGATTTCTGGCGGGTTACTGGGCCCTGCACCAGGCGTGTTGAAGAGGTTTCAAGGATCATAAACCGGAGGGAGTCGAGATTGAGCCTTCTGATGCCTCCTTCTCATGATCTCATTGGATGCGTTCTGATCCATCGTGAGCCGGAAAGACTGCACCTGAATCAGTTGAGTCTGGGCGTCTAGAGCCGCCCGTTCTGCAGCCATCCTGATCTCGGCACTTGTCGCCCAGAGTTAACTGTTGCTCGTTCTACTACTACCCCAGCCGTAACGGGTATGGTAGGCCGCCCCAGATTGCCAACGGAGATCACGAGACGGATCCTGCACTATTGCATCTGGTGCGCTATGTAAGTGCACTAGAGGAACTGTTCGATCAAATCACCCTTGATCTGATCACAGCTCGTGGAGAACTGATTCGCCGAGCCCCGGCGAGAGGAGAAGAGGAGCCCGACGCCAACAACCCAGTCATGCTGTTCGGACACCCGATCGAGTCCTTGCGGTCTGCCCCAGCCATCGACCAAAATACTTTGGTGTCCCCAGAAGTGCTTCGTCGCCTTTTGGGAGCACGCTCCAACGGGATTGTGGCCAACAACCCCCGCGATGGTCATCATCGCTACCCCGACCCTGCAGCCCCTCGACCTCATCCGGCTAATCCCGACGGTGAAACCCATGGAGGAGCCTCGACGTTCGCAAGGCCAGCCCACTTAGACATTAACGAAGTAGACTAAGTCGCTCGAGTAGTATCGAGCCTTAGTATTCCTACGCCTTGTAATTGTGTGATCCTGTATCACCATTATTAAATGATGTCTGCTTGTGCGCCCCCACTTTTAAATAGTAGCCATGCATAAGTACGTCAGCGTACAGTTGCAATTTTTAAATCCCGGGCGCAGCTACCAAAACCACCCCGACGACACACACAGTAATGCGTCACTTTGCGGGATATGTGTATCTGTGGCCTTGACCCCCGACCCCATAGAACAGAACTGACAAACTAGTTACCCTTCACCACGGCAAATAACCCAGCCCCAATGCTATATAAAAGGCCACCTCGTGACCTTGCCAAGTGCCCCTCACCTTGTGCGCAACACTCACAACCATTTCATTGCCATGCTGACCCCCAGTATTTATCTGAGAACTCCAGACGCAACCCCGGGTAGTTTTGTCAAATTATTGTGGGACTTTACCTGCAGTATCATGAGTGCCACCCATCCACCTCGAAATATTGGGCAGTGGTGCACATCCCTCCCGCAAACCCAAACCAAGACCCAACGGAAGTCTCCTTCGTGGGGAAATCCATGCCGACTCCGCATATGGCCATAGAAGCTGCTGCGTATGAAGCGCTCGCTCGTCTTCGATTCGCGGTACCCTATGCCAGCGAACGAGGATATTATTATTTTCCGAGTCGTGCAGTACCCGGAGAAGTGGCATCTTTTCCCGTGGACGAATCGAAAGAGACCCAGTACTGGCCAACCTTGCCCAGTATGTTATCGCTCAGGAGCATTTGACTCAGCGGGTAATGGGTTATCTCCAGAGCCTCGCTGATTTAAATCCTTAGATCGCTATTGGCAGACCACTGAGGCCTGACCAGGAGAGACGCGTTCATCGGCTGGTCAACCCGTTTCCCTCGATAGAAGAAGAGTGCGCCCCAGTACCAGAGACGTTTTCTTAGGACCCTGTCCTTTTACCGTTTTCATTGTAGGCGTCACCGCTATGTTTATTATCCCAGTATTTATTTATGTGTTGTAACTTGTATGTGGTATCCAAAATTTGTGCGACGGACCAAATGTTTGGTTTCAATTATGTGAGCAGTTTTACTACTGTTAATTTTGATTTAACTAATTTTCACTCGCGATAAATTTTGTAGTGAGATTTCTTTCCCGGAGTTGCTGCAGCATATGCCCCTTCACGACGTAGATTTTTATTCACGCAGCACCATAACGGCAGACTCACAACCACAACCACTCGACCTCGTGCACTAATTACAAATCCTCGTACACATTTTGCACCTAACTGATCACACCCGAGGACACCACAGTCTCAGTAAGAGAGATTTGTGAGTAATCACTCGGGCGCGAGTTGCTCCAGCACACCGACAGCAGTTAGCCCTCGATGCCGCACCTAATCCTCGTGATCGCCGCCACCGCGAAGAGCTAACACTCGAGCGGCAGCATCACGACGATCATCCAGGATCATCGCGCACAGGAGCACGGAGAACCCCAGCAACGTCGCCAAACCTCCACACACCAGGACCACGTACCAGTCCGGCATCACCTCCGCCATTAGAGCCTCGCCTCGAGCTCCTGCAAACAGAAATAGAGGAGAAGGAAGGAGAAGTAGAAGCGAGGCCAGGTGTGAGGAAGAAGAAAGGAGCACAGCGGTCATTTTATAGCTCGAGATCGGTGTACGGTGGGCGAGGTCCACCAGCGCCGCTCGTCGCTCGATCTCCGGTGTTCGGAGGCGAATCCGCGAGCAGTGCCGACAGTGCACTAGCCTGCGAGGTGAGTGCACGCTGCACCGGCAGCTAGCACGCCGCGCACTACCGCAGTACGGCCTAGATGCCCTACGCGCTAGACGTCGCCGGTGGAGAAAGCGCGGGAAAGCATGCGAGAGAGAGGGAAGAAGAGAGAGCCAGAGGTAGAAGAAGAGGCCGACAGTGGGCCCCGGGTCCACCTGTCAGCCAGAGAGAGCACTGTGCCCTCGGGTACGACCAGCGTATTTGAGTAATTTAGATTTTTATTCTAAATTACTGTATCCACGTAGAAATATCTCGTTTTCCCCAACCATGGGTTTTTCCACGCAACGCCAGTGTACCACACTGAAGTTTTACGCCACTTATTGCCCTCTCACTGTAGCCGCATTTTAATGCATAGTAGAATGATTTCTTTTGGTAAGAGCGATGTTTGTTCAAAACAGCTTTTAACAAATCTCGAGGGCGAGATTTTTCTTAAGGGGGGTAGTGTTGTGACACCCCAAAATTTTGACCTTGTTTTATTAATTAAAATTTTGCCAGGAGATTAAACTTTTCCATTTGTCTGGATTTATCTCTTGATTTCAGAACCTCTTTTTTCTTTAATATTGTGGAGTTTTACCTCAAGTGGAAACTTTCCAAAAGTATTATTGGACTTGTATACTCTCTCTAGAAAACAATTCTTTATCAGTGCATTTAATTGCATAATTTCTTTTCCTGAGCTTTATTCTTTTAAAATGACTTTTCATGAATTTGGAGCCTCTGTTGCACAGCAACCATTTGTTTAATGCATTTAAAATTTTCACCAAAATTTGGGGATGTCATGTGATGTTTCCACATCACTTTTATGCAAAGATATCTTTTGGTTATTGGAGATTTTGAGCTCTACATCAACTTTTCAAGTCTGGTCCAGTAGGTATTTTTGCACTACAACCTATTTAAATATTCTTTTAAAAAATTCTTCCAAGTGTTTGGAGATGACAGTAGATGCACATGATTCAACTTTATGCAAAAACCCATTGGTGCTCTTTGAAAAATTTGAGAAAATCATCCTCATCTTTATTCTGGTCCAGTTTGGTGATTTGTACTGCAACCCTGTTTTATTTTGCTCTAGTGCCCATGAGCTTTTTCCTGCTTGTAGACCACCCTGCAAAAACCTTAAGTCCAGGAGAGTGGACCCATTGGAGGATTTTAAGTGCATGCAATAAGGCCTTTTTCTTTCTGTCCAAAACTGAAAGTTTGCAAAACTTGCACTAGCAAGTTTCTGGTTTTGCCCAATGATCTTGCCATCATCACCTACATCTAGGGAGACCCTGATCTGGAGTTTCTGGCCACTCCAAGAGTTGCCTAGATGCACTTAGCATTCTGACGAACACCTTGAGTGCATGGGTAGATTTGACAGGATTATTAGTTTGCTTTGAGAACTTGATCCCCTGACCTAACCACCATGTCCATTAACTCCCTTGCTAGCTCTAACCTAGTCCTGTTATTTGCCAGCCTCGCTCAAGCACTCTAGGCTGCCCTGGCATTATGTCGAACATGTCCCGTGCGTGCTCTGGGCTCGCCCAGAGCGCACGTTTTGCACGTGCGGGCGCCCGAGCCGCCGCGTCGCACGGCCGCCTCCCCGCGCCCGCTCTGGCCTCTCCCCACTCGCAGCCAGCACGCCCGCCCCTTCCCTCGCCGCAGAGCCACCCTGGCGCCCTACAGCGCCGCCGCCAGGGCTCCCTTGGCGGCACGCCGGCGTCGGCAGAAGGCTCTGCCATGGACGGCGTCGCCCAAGCCACCCCCGCGCGCCAGCTGTCCCCGTGAACAGCCCGAGCTCATCCACATGTCAGCACGCGCTCGTCGCCGCCACGTCGCCCTGCAGCTACAGAACGACGGTCGCCGGCGTTCTTATCCACGGCCGCCGCGGAACTGACCCCAACCGCCTATAGAAGGGGCCCTCAACCTCGTCCAAGCCCTCAGGTGACCTCAGGCCATCCCCCTAGTGCTCCCCTAGCCGCGGATTGACCGGAAGAGGCCATCTCCCCCACCTCCAGCGGGTTCGGCCGCCGCCGCCCTACGGTCCCGCTAGTCGCCAACAGAGCCTCCCCAGCTCAGCTAGCACCACCACCCGACTCCCCTTGACCGTGCGGAGCCGCCCCACCTCTCTAGCCCGATCGGGAACCACCATAGCCCCGGCCCCCAAAACTGCCAAAACCTCCGCCGTCGCGAAGCTCGCCGCCGACGATCCCCTCCGTCCCCGGAGCCCTTTCGACTACCGGAAGGATCGTCCTGGAGCGGCGGATCCTTCCCCACCCTCGGATGGCTCCTAGGAGCCGCCGTTCGTCGACGGCGATCGCCGGAGTCCCGCCTCCGTTCGGGCAGAGGCAGAGGAGGGAGAAACGACTGGTCAAACCTGACCAGTGGGCCCCCTGGACCCACTATCAGTGACCCAGCCCCCGCCGACGTGTGTTTTAAGTGGAGGCGTATTTCGCAAGATACGTCTTCGCTAAAGAGAAAGCGTAAGCCCCTCCGACACGCTTTCTTTTTTTCTGTTTTATTTTAAAACAGAACTTTGACTGGCTATATCTTTTAAAATAAAACTCCAAATGAGTTGATTCTTTTTCCTACCTCTCTCAAATTTCATCTAGTTTATTTTAAGATTTATTTCAAAAATATTTAGGACAACTTTTTGTACTGTTTTGAAACATGTGTTATTTGAATATTTTTCAAAATAGGAAATGGAGAGAGAAGAAAACTTTCAAAAAAGTTTTGGAATGCACACTTCCTCTCCACAACCTGAAGGCAAGCATTCTGAACTCTGGCATAATATTTTTGTGTGTGTTGTTGATACGGTTACAACACCACCTTGACTTGGAGCATACGTTATTTTATGCGACGATAAAATCATACGCATGAGTACACAATGGAGATTCTTTGCTGTTAGAAATGGCTATGCTGGTGATAGTGATCATCCTCGTGAGCTTCTCATGCATACCGGAAGGAAGTCGGGAAAGTCGTGGTCTTGGGTAGACACGAGCTTGTCCCTAGTTTCCTCGTCGAGACGAGTGTGGCCGGTATGGCATGATGAGGTATGATGAGCGGTGATTCTGTCTGTTAGTTGAAATATAATTGTTGTGCTAACCATACCGGGGATACATGAACCTCCTGAGTCGGTTGTAGATCGAGTCTTGTTCCAGTATCCCCCATACTTGTTTCGTACTACCACTTGTCCCTGCCGCAGGTAGGGTATGGTCCAGTAAGTTGTCAACCCCGTCCTAGCACACAACGTACAGAGAGGCCATGGTGGAAGATACCGGAGGCCTCCGGTAGGCATGCCACTTGGTCCGGGGGCATGGGTGTTTCCGGTTGGGACCGAGAGGGGGGCACCCCTTAGAGCGCGCGATATAAATTTGATCCCTTGCTACGTTGAGGTTGTAGCCTCCCCACTTAGAGTTTTGCTTGACAGGTGTCGTGGGTGATTCCAGACACCAGTAAGTTAAGCTGGTGTGTGCAGGTCAGGCGTGTTTTCAATTAAAAGGCCGTAGGCGGAATTAGTCCCGATGGACTAAATAAATCCGTTACTCGTGGTTAAAGAGTACACCCTCTGTAGAGGTTAAATCTATTCGGATAGCCATGTCCATGGGAAAGGACTATAGTCTGAGATGGGTTTAGTGACGGTCTTCGGATGGAGAAACGACTAAACTAGAACATTGATTATGACCTGTGTCATGTGAGGATTTTTGATTATTATTATTGTGGACTAACCATTTACATTATTTGAATTATTGAGTATCCCTGGGACGGTACTACCTCCTGGATACTCACTGCGATTATTACTTATAAGCCCTTTATGTGGTGTCGCTCAGACGCCCGACTGCAGCATGCTTGTTATTTATTTATTTATAAGCCCTTTATGTGGTGTTGCTCAGACGCCCGACTGCGGCATGTTTGTCATTTATTTATTCTTCATAAGCCCTTTATGTGGTGTCGCTCAGACGCCCGACTGCGGCATGTTTGTCATTTATTTATTCTTCATAAGCCCTTTATGTGGTGTCGCTCAGACGCCCGACTGAGGCATGATTTATCTTATTATCCTTTCGAGGCGTCGCTTCAGACACTCGATCGGTGCATTCTATTTCTACTCCCGTATTGCACATTCATATTTTACCTGCATGCGTGCATCATGGATTTTTGTTTATTTTGTGACTGACGTTATGATCGTAGAATCTTTCGGAGCATGATTACCCACTAGTATATTATACCCGTGTTCATAATGTTTGCGAGTACATTCAAAGTACTCACTGGCTTGTCCCTGGCTATTGTCTTGGCCAGATTTCTTGCTCGGAGAGGAGCGTTGTGATGACAGCCCCGGAACCTACGCAATGACGATAGCAGCCTCGCGAAGATAGGAGTTATCCTGGTCAGCTGTTCTTGTGGGAAATGGAGTCCCATAGACGCAGATGAACCATAAACCGCTTCCGCCATCAACCACTAGAAACCTTTTGTTGTACTCATAGGCCACAATGGTCTTGTACTACATATTTTGTGCTTTGCTTGGAATTTCTGTATCAAGTTGGTGCCTCATCAGCTAACAGTAATCCTGGGGCTGGTGAGCACAAGGGCCTTTTTCTGGAAAATTAATATCCCGAAAACCCAGTCCTGACAAACTTGGTATCAGAGCCAGGCTGACCATTGGCTAATCCTATCTTAGCCCGGTCAATAAACCTAGGTTAACCAACCCACCAGACCTTAACCTAACCCCGGCCAAGCTTCTCGCGTAAGATAGCCACACAGTGACCCCGACGCTTTTTGCAGTCGGTGCCCAACCTATCAGCCTAGCCTGTCGATCACGCGCCAGTGACCGACACCTAAAATGTCTCATTCGCAAGCGTGCGAAGGAAGACTCCGTCCCCTTTTTCTATAAAATGGCACGCTAGCCTCAACCCAGCACAGCACCGCCTCTACCCCCAAACCAAGCCACGATGCCTAGCCCCATTGTTCACAATGAGACCACAGCAACCAACCTTGGAGGTTTTGTGACCGTGCTCGCAAACCTCACCCGCCGTGCCTATGCATTAGAAGAGCCCCCTGAATATGTTGTGTACCAAGGACCCATGAGCGGTGAGAGCCGTCAATTCTGGGCCACTATACACATCTATGGTAGGGGTCTATCACCAGAACGCCCCTACAGGTTCACTTGAAGGACAACTTCCTTTGAGCCACAAGCCATCCAACTGGCAGCTCGAGAAGCTATAGTTCAACTCCGGCACTTGTTGCCCAGAGTTAACTGTCGCTCGTTCTACTACTACCCCAGCCGTAACGGGTATGGTAGGCCGCCCCAGATTGCCAACGGAGATCACGAGACGGATCCTGCACTATTGCATCTGGTGCGCTATGTAAGTGCACTAGAGGAACTGTTCGATCAAATCACCCTTGATCTGATCGCAGCTCGTGGAGAACTGATTCGCCGAGCCCTGACGAGAGGAGAAGAGGAGCACGACACCAACAACCCAGTCGTGCTATTCGGACACCCGATCGAGTCCTTGCGGTCTGCCCCAGCCATCGACCAAAATACTTTGGTGTCCCCAGAAGTGCTTCGTCGCCTTTTGGGAGCACGCTCCAACGGGATTGTGGCCAACAACCCCCACGATGGTCATCATCGCTACCCCGACCCTGCAGCCCCTCAACCTCATCCGGCTAATCCCGACGGTGAAACCCGTGGAGGAGCCTCGACGTCCGCAAGGCCAGCCCACTTAGACATTAACAAAGTAGACTAAGTCGCTCGAGTAGTCTCGAGCCTTAGTATTCCTACGCCTTGTAATTGTGTGATCCTGTATCACCATTATTAAATGATGTCTGCTTGTGCGCCCCTACTTTTAAATAGTAGCCATGCATAAGTACGTCAGCGTACAGTTGCAATTTTTAAATGCCGGGCGCAGCTACCAAAACCACCCCGACGACACCCACAGTAATGCGTCACTTTGCAGGATATGTGTATCTGTGGCCTTGACCCCCGACCCCATAGAACAGAACCGACAAACTAGTTACCCTTCACCACGGTAAATAACCCAGCCCCAATGCTATATAAAAGGCCACCTCGTGACCTTGCCAAGTGCCCCTCACCTTGTGCGCAACACTCACAGCCATTTCTTTGCCATGCCGACCCCCAGTATTTATCTGAGAACTCCAGACGCAACCCCGGGTAGTTTTGTCAAATTATTGTGGGACTTTACCTGCAGTACCATGAGTGCCACCCATCCACCTCGAAATATTGGGCAGTGGTGCACATCCCTCCCGCAAATCCAAACCAAGACCCGACGGAAGTCTCCTTCGTGGGGAAATCCATGTCGACTCCGCATATGGCCATAGAAGCTGCTGCGTACGAAGCGCTCGCTCGTCTTCGATTCGCGGTACCCTATGCCAGCGAACGAGGATATTATTATTTTCCGAGTCGTGCAGCACCCGGAGAAGTGGCATCTTTTCCCGTGGACGAATCGAAAGAGACCCAGTACTGGCCAACCTTGCCCAGTATGTTATCGCTCAGGAGCATTTGACTCAGCGGGTAATGGGTTATCTCCAGAGCCTCGCTGATTTAAATCCTCAGATCGCTATTGGCAGACCACTGAGGCCTGACCAGGAGAGACGCGTTCATCGGCTGGTCAACCCGCTTCCCCCGATAGAAGAAGAGTGTGCCCCAGTACCAGAGACGTTTTCTCAGGACCCTGTCCTTTTACCGTTTTCATTGTAGGCATCACCGCTATGTTTATTATCCCAGTATTTATTTATGTGTTGTAACTTGTATGTGGTATCCAAAATTTGTGCGATGGACCAAATGTTTGGTTTCAATTATGTGAGCAGTTTTACTACTGTTAATTTTGATTTAACTAATTTTCACTCGCGATAAATTTTGTAGTGAGATTTCTTTCCCGGAGTTGCTGCAGCATATGCCCCTTCACGACGTAGATTTTTATTCACGCAGCACCATAACGGCAGACTCACAACCACAACCACTCGACCTCGTGCACTAATTACAAATCCTTGTACACATTTTGCACCTAACTGATCACACCCGAGGACACCACAGTCTCAGTAAGAGAGATTTGTGAGTAATCACTCGGGCGCGAGTTGCCCCAGCACACCGACAGCAGTTAGCCCTCGATGCCGCACCTAATCCTCGTGATCGCCGCCACCGCGAAGAGCTAACACTCGAGCGGCAGCATCACGACGATCATCCAGGATCATCGCGCACAGGAGCACGGAGAACCCCAGTAACGTCGCCAAACCTCCACACACCAGGACCACGTACCAGTCCGGCATCACCTCCGCCATTAGAGCCTCGCCTCAAGCTCCTACAAACAGAAATGGAGGAGAAGGAAGGAGAAGTAGAAGCGAGGCCAGGTGTGAGGAAGAAGAAAGGAGCACAGCGGTCATTTTATAGCTCGAGATCGGTGTACGGTGGGCGAGGTCCACCAGCGCCGCTCGTCGCTCGATCGCCGGTGTTCGGAGGCGAATCCGCGAGCAGTGCCGACAGTGCACTGGCCCGCGAGGTGAGTGCACGCTGCAACGGCAGCTAGCACACCGCGCACTACCGCAGTACGGCCTAGATGCCCTACGCGCTAGACTTCGCCGGTGGAGAAAGCGCGGGAAAGCACGCGAGAGAGAGGGAAGAAGAGAGAGCCAGAGGTAGAAGAAGAGGCCGACAGTGGGCCCCGGGTCCACCTGTCAGCCAGAGAGAGCACTGTGCCCTCGGGTACGACCAGCGTATTTGAGTAATTTAGATTTTTATTCTAAATTACTGTATCCACGTAGAAATATCTCGTTTTCCCCAACCATGGGTTTTTCCACGCAACGCCAGTGTACCACACTGTAGTTTTACGCCACTTATTTCCCTCTCACTGTAGCCGCATTTTAATGCATAGTAGAATGATTTCTTTTGGTAAGAGCGATGTTTGTTCAAAACAGCTTTGAACAAATCTCGAGGGCGAGATTTTTCTTAAGGGGGGTAGTATTGTGACACCCCAAAATTTTGACCTTGTTTTATTAATTAAAATTTTGCCAGGAGATTAAACTTTTCCATTTGTCTGGATTTATCTCTTGATTTCAGAACCTCTCTTTTCTTTAATGTTGTGGAGTTTTACCTCAAGTGGAAACTTTCCAAAAGTATTATTGGACTTGTATACTCTCTCTATAAAACAATTCTTTATCAGTGGATTTAATTGCATAATTGCTTTTCCTGAGCTTTATTCTTTTAAAATGACTTTTCATGAATTTGGAGCCTCTGTTGCACAGCAACCATTTGATTAATGCATTTAAAATTTTCACCAAAATTTGGGGATGTCATGTGATGTTTCCACATCACTTTTATGCAAAGATATCTTTTGGTTATTGGAGATTTTGAGCTCTACATCAACTTTTCAAGTCTGGTCCAGTAGGTATTTTTGCACTACAACCTATTTAAATATTCTTTTAAAAATTCTTCCAAGTGTTTGGAGATGACAGAGATGCACATGATTCAACTTTATGCAAAAACCCATTGGTGTTCTTTGAAAAATTTGAGAAAATCATCCTCATCTTTATTCTGGTCCAGTTTGGTGATTTGTACTGCAACCCTATTTTATTTTGCTCTAGTGCCCATGAGCTTTTTCCTGCTTGTAGACCACCCTGCAAAACCCTTAAGTCCAGGAGAGTGGACCCATTGGAGGATTTTAAGTGCATGCAATAAGGCCTTTTTCTTTCTGTCCAAAACTGAAAGTTTGCAAAACTTGCACTAGCAAGTTTCTGGTTTTGCCCAATGATCTTGCCATCATCACCTACATCTAGGGAGACCCTGATCTGGAGTTTTTGGCCACTCCAAGAGTTGCCTAGATGCACTTAACATTCTGACAAACACCTTGAGTGCATGGGTAGATTTGACATGATTATTAGTTTGCTTTGAGAACTTGATCCCCTGACCTAACCACCATGTCCATTAACCCCCTTGCTAGCTCTAACCTAGTCCTGTTATTTGCCGGCCTCGCTCAAGCACTCTAGGCTGCCCTGGCATTATGTCGAACATGTCCCGTGCGTGCTCTAGGCGCGCCCAGAGCGCACGTTTTGCACGTGCGGGCGCCCGAGCCGCCGCGTCGCACGGCCGCCTCCCCGCGCCCGCTCTGGCCTCTCCCCACTCGCAGCCAGCACGCCCGCCCCTTCCCTCGCCGCAGAGCCACCCTGGCGCCCTACAGGCCGCCGTCAGGGCTCCCTTGGCGGCACGCCGGCGTCGACAGCAGGCTCTGCCATGGACGGCGGCGCCCAAGCCACCCGCGCGCGCCAGCTGCCCCGGTGAACAGCCCGAGCTCATCCACATGCTCGTCGGCACGCGCTCGTCGCTGCCACGTCGCCCTGCAGCTACAGAACGACGGTCGCCGGCGTTCTTATCCACGGCCGCCGCGGAACCGACCCCAACCGCCTATAAAAGGGGCCCTCAAGCTCGTCCAAGCCCTCAGGCGACCTCAGGCCATCCCCCTAGTGCTCCCCTAGCCGCGGATTGGCCGGCAGAGGCCATCTCCCCCACCTGCGGCAGGTTCGGCCGCCGCCGCCCTACGGTCCCGCTAGTCGCCAACAGAGCCTCCCCAGCTCAGCTAGCACCACCACCCGACTCCCCTTGACCGTGCGGAGCCGCCCCACCTCTCTAGCCCGATCGGGAACCACCATAGCCCCGGCCCCCAAAACTGCCCGAAACCTCCGCCGCCGCGAAGCTCGCCGCCGACGATCCCCTCCGTCCCCGGAGCCCTTTCGACTACCGGAAGGATCGTCCTGGAGCGGCGGATCCTTCCCCACCCTCGGAAGGCTCCTAGGAGCTGCCGTTCGTCGACGGCGATCGCCGGAGTCCCGCCTCCGTTCGGGCAGAGGCAGAGGAGGGAGAAACGACTGGTCAAACCTGACCAGTGGGCCCCCTGGACCCACTGTCAGTGACCCAGCCCCGGCCGACGTGTGTTTTAAGTGGAGGCGTATTTCGCAAGATACGTCTTCGCTAAACAGAAAGCGTAAGCCCCTCCGAAACGTTTTCTTTTTTTCTGTTTTATTTTAAAACAGAACTTTGACTGGCTATATCTTTTAAAATAAAACTCCAAATGAGTTGATTCTTTTTCCTACCTCTCTCAAATTTCATCTAGTTTATTTTAAGATTTATTTAAAAAATATTTAGGACAACTTTTTTTACTGTTTTTGAAACATGTGTTATTTGAATATTTTTCAAAATAGGAAATGGAGAGAGAAGAAAACTTTCAAAAAAGTTTTGGAATGCACACTTCCTCTCCACAACCTGAAGGCAAGCATTCTGAACTCTGGCATAATATTTTTGTGTGTGTTGTTGATACGGTTACAACACCACCTTGACTTGGAGCATACATTATTTTATGCGACGATAAAATCATACGCATGAGTACACAATGGAGATTCTTTGCTGTTAGAAATGGCTATGCTGGTGATAGTGATCATCCTCGTGAGCTTCTCATGCATACCGGAAGGAAGTTAGGAAAGTCGTGGTCTTGGGTAGACACGAGCTTGTCCCTAGTTTCCTCGTTGAGACGAGTGTGGCCGGTATGGCATGATGAGGTATGATGAGCGGTGATTCTGTCTGTTAGTTGAAATATAATTGTTGTGCTAACCATACCGGGGATACATGAACCTCCTGAGTCGGTTTGTAGATCGAGTCTTGTTCCAGTATCCCCCATACTTGTTTCGTACTACCACTTGTCCCTGCCGCAGGTAGGGTACGGTCCAGTAAGTTGTCAACCCCGTCCTAGCACACACCGTACAGAGAGGCCATGGTGGAAGATACCGGAGGCCTCCGGTAGGCATGCCACCTGGTCCGGGGGCATGGGTGTTTCCGGTTGGGACCGAGAGGGGGGCACCCCTTAGAGCGCGCGATATAAATTTGATCCCATGCTACATCGAGGTTGTAGCCTCCCCAATTAGAGTTTTGCTTGACAGGTGTCGTGGGTGATTCCAGACACCAGTAAGTTAAGCTGGTGTGTGCAGGTCAGGCGTGTTTTCAATTAAAAGGCCGTAGGCGGAATTAGTCCCGATGGACTAAATAAATCCATTACTCGTGGTTAAAGAGTACACCCTCTGCAGAGGTTAAATCTATTCGGATAGCCATGTCCATGGGAAAGGACTATAGTCTGAGATGGGTTTAGTGACGGTCTTCGGATGGAGAAACGACTAAACTAGAACATTGATTATGACCTGTGTCATGTGAGGATTTTTGATTATTATTATTGTGGACTAGCCATTTACATTATTTGAATTATTGAGTATCCCTGGGACGGTTCTACCTCCTGGATACTCACTGCGATTATTACTTATAAGCCCTTTATGTGGTGTCGCTCAGATGCCCGACTGCGGCATGCTTGTTATTTATTTATTTATAAGCCCTTTATGTGGTGTCGCTCAGACGCCCGACTGCGGAATGTTTGTCATTTATTTATTCTTCATAAGCCCTTTATGTGGTGTCGCTCAGACGCCCGACTGCGGCATGTTTGTCATTTATTTATTCTTCATAAGCCCTTTATGTGGTGTCGCTCAGACGCCCGACTGAGGCATGATTTATCTTATTATCCTTTCGAGGCGTCGCTTCAGACACTCGATCGGTGCATTCTATTTCTACTCCCGTATTGCACATTCATATTTTACCTGCATGCGTGCATCATGGATTTTTGTTTATTTTGTGACTGACGTTATGATCGTAGAATCTTTCGGAGCATGATTACCCACTATTATATTATACCCGTGTTCATAATGTTTGCGAGTACATTCAAAGTACTCACTGGCTTGTCCCTGGCTATTGTCTTGGCCAGATTTCTTTCTCAGAGAGGAGCGTTGTGATGACAGCCCCGGAACCTACGCAATGACGATAGCAGCCTCGCGAAGATAGGAGTTATCCTGGTCAGCTGTTCTTGTGGGAAATGGAGTCCCATAGACGCAGATGAACCATAAACCGCTTCCGCCATCAACCACTAGAAACCTTTTGTTGTACTCATAGGCCACAATGGTCTTGTACTACATATTTTGTGCTTTGCTTGGAATTTCTGTATCAAGTTGGTGCCTCATCAGCTAACAGTAATCCTGGGGCTGGTGAGCACAAGGGCCTTTTTCTGGAAAATTAATATCCCGAAAACCCGGTCCTGACAAATTACTTAAGGTTTCGATGACCAGGGAGCTAAACCGCTAGGCCTGGTTATCGATCTGATGTTTCCTGTCCTGAACCGCCGTCGGGTCATCCCTTTATATAGAGAGGTTAACGCCCAGCGGCTCTCAGAGTCCCGGCCGGCTCATAAATAATGTCCAGCTCGGACTCTTAACTATTCTTGCCTTACACTACAAGTCATGCCATAACGGTGGTTTAACACTACAGGCCTTCAGTCGCCTCTGGGCCTTAGGCTCATTACTAAACCGCCATCCTTAAGCTGTCCTTGGGCTTCTGAATGAAGAGCTGTCGCAACGTAACCCGGCCCATCCTGGGCGGGTTACACCAGTAGCTATATCCTCAACAATTTCACTTTCAGGAATTTGATTGACTTGTTGCGAGTCTTGCGCTCAGTTTCTTCGAGAATAGCAACGGGGTGCTCATGATAAGACAGATCTTCTTTGAGATCAATCTCTTCGAAGTTGATGGTGCACTCAGGAGTCTTGAAGCACTTGCGGAGCTGTGACACGTGGAACACATCGTGCACGTTCGTGAAGTTGGAAGGAAGCTCAAGTTGATAGGCGAGGTCGCCTCTTTTGCCAATGACCTTGAAAGGACCCACGTATCTAGGGGCAAGCTTCCCTTTGATACCGAAATGACGAGTGCCTTTCATTGGAGAGACGCGGAGGTAGACATGGTCTCCGATCTCGAAAGCCACATCGCGGTGCTTACTATCATAGTAACTCTTCTGGCGCGATTGCGCGGCTTTGAGATTTTCACGGATGACTTTACACATTTCTTCAGCCTCTGTGATTAAGTCATTGCCAAGAAGTTGGCGTTCACCAGTCTCTGACCAATTGAGAGGAGTACGGCACTTTCTGCCATAGAGAATCTCGAATGGGGCCTTGACCGAACTCGCTTGGAAGCTGTTGTTGTAGGAGAATTCGGCATATGGAAGACAATCTTCCCATTTCATGCCAAAGGAAATGACACAAGCCCTGAGCATATCTTCGAGAATTTGATTTACTCGCTCGACTTGGCCACTAGTTTGAGGATGGAAAGCTGTGCTGAAGCGAATGTTGGTGCCCATGGCCTTCTGGAAGGAGTCCCAGAACTTAGAAGTGAAAATGCTTCCACGATCTGAAGATATCAATTGTGGAATGCCGTGCAAGGAGACAATCCTGGATGTGTATAGCTCTGCCAACTGAGCTGCTGTGATAGATTCTTTGATTGGAAGAAAATGAGTCACTTTAGTAAGCTTGTCAATGACAACGAAGATAGCATCATTTCCACGCTTGGACTTGGGAAAACCAGTCACGAAGTCCATTTCGATATGATCAAAATTCCATTCTGGGATAGCAAGAGGTTGAAGGAGACCAGCTGGTCGTTGGTGTTCTGCTTTCACACTTCGACAGACATCACATTCATTAATGAAGATTTCTCGCTTCATTCGAGTCCACCAATACGACTGTTTGAGGTCATGGTACATCTTCGTACTTCCAGGATGAATGGAAAGAAGAGAATTGTGCACCTCGTTCATAATGACTTCCTTAGATCACCTTTAGGAACCACAATCCGGTCCTCGAAGAATAAAGTGTCTCTGTCATCAATGCGATAGCACTTGTATTTGGAAAGACCCTTGTCGATACCACGTTTCACCTTCTTCACCATGGTATCCAGGAGTTGTGCCTCACGAATTTGATCTTCCAAAGTAGGAGAGACTATGAGGTTGGCAAGAAAGCCTTAAGGAACAACTTGGAGATTCAGCTTGCGGAAAGCTTCACAAAGATCCGGTTGGAATGGCTTGAGAATTAAGCTGTTGCAATAAGCCTTCCTGCTCAAAGCATCTGCAATGACATTGGCTTTGCCTGGAGTATATTCAATACTCGGATTGTACTCTTGAATCATTTCGACCCATCGAGTTTGCCTGAGGTTGAGGTTGGGCTGAGTGAAGATGTACTTGAGACTCTTGTGATCGGTGAATATGTCCACTTTTCTTCCCAACAAGAGATGTCTCCATGTTATTAATGCATGGACAACTGCCGCCAACTCAAGATCGTAAGTGGGGTAGTTCTTTTCGTTGGGCTTCAACTGACGAGAGGTATAGGCCACAAATTTCTTCTCTTGCATTAACACAGCACCGAGACCTTGAAGAGAAGCATCACAGAAAACTTCGAATGGCTTGGATTCGTCAGGAGGAGTTAAGACAGGAGCTGTGACAAGTTTCTCTTTGAGAGTGTTGAAAGCAACGTCACACTCAGGAGACCAGACATACTTCACATGCTTCTGGAGGAGGTTGGAAAGAGGCTTTGCAATCTTAGAGAAATTCTCAACGAATCTTCGGCAATAGCTTGCAAGACAAAGAAAACTGCGAAGCTGCTTGACATTCTGAGGAGGTTCCCAATTCACAATTGCAGACACCTTCTCAGGATTAACAGCGATGCCCTTGGCAGAGATGATATGACCAAGGTAAAGAACTTCATCGAGCCAAAACTCACATTTTGAAAACTTCGCATAGAATTGATACTCTCTGAGCTTGTCGAGCACCAATCGCAAATGTTTGGCATGATCCTTCTTATTCTTGGAGAAGACCAAGATATCATCGAGATACACCAGGATGAATTCATTGGTATAAGGGTTGAAGATGAAATTCATCATTCAAGAGAATGTTGGAGGAGCATTGACAAGGCCGAAAGACATGACAGTATATTCATAAGAACCAAAGCTTGTTTTGAATGCTGTCTTGGGAATATCCTCTTCATGAATGCGAATCTGATGATAACCCATACGAAGGTCAAGCTTGGAGAAAACTTTAGCACCCTTGAGTTGCTCGAATAGGTCATTGATGTTGGGAAGTGGATACTTGTTCTTGATTGTCTTCTTGTTCAATGGATGGTAGTCGACACAAAGTCGGTCTGTGCCATCCTTCTTCTGGACAAAAAGAACACCACAACCCCATGGAGATGAACTCGGTCTGATCAAACTCAGACGCTCTTGTTCGTCGAGCTGTTTCTTCAATTCCTTCAGCTCCTTGGGTCCAAGCTTGTAAGGACGCTTGCAAACGGGTTCAGTGCCAGGCTCTAGATCGATAACGAACTCAACTGGCCGGTGAGGAGGCATACCCGGAAGCTCTTCTGGAAAGACATCTTGATACTCACAAACGACTGGAATCTGAGAAATAGCATTCAATTCGCCCTTCTCATTGAGAGAAAATAATAGAATGGTTTCATCACGAGCGGCATAGATAATCACATCCTCAGAAGAGTGTGTCAATTGAATTTCCCTGGCAGCACAATCAAGTTGAGCCTTATGCTTAGAAAGCCAGTCCATCCCGAGAATTAGATCAATATCCGAGTCACCAAGAACAATTGGTTTAGACAGAAATTTATAGTTTCCCAACTTGATGGAAACATCCGGAACCATGTAGCTTGCGTTCATGCATTTGCCCGGAGAGACAACTGCTAACGTTCTAGGCAATTCTTGGAAATGCAACTCATGCTTAGATGCAAATGGTCTTGAGATGAAACTAAGCAATGCACCAGTGTCAAAAAGAACTTTTGCAGGAATATCATTAACTGAGAGATTACCCATTATCACATCAGTAGATTCCTCCACTTGAGCTGCGTTCATCATGTTGACCTTTGCAAACTTGGGATTATGCTTGACCACTGCATTGCTGGAAGATCTCACAGGAGGAGGAGGCGGAAGACGCCTTTGGTTGAAGCATTTGTTAGCATAGTGACCTTTCTGCTGACACTTGTTGCAAGTCACCTCTGAGAGTGGACGATGATAAGGAGCATTCGACTTTGGAGCTTGATTCTGAGACTTGTTCTGATAGCCAGAGTTGGAAGAGTGGGAAGATCCATGGCCACCTTTGTTCTTCTGCTGGTAAGGCTGATGAAACGGAGGAGGAGGAGGCAACCAGAACTTCTGTTGCTTAGCAGCCACTAGTGAGGAAGAAGAAGACTGAACTGCGTCCCTGACTCTCTTCTTAGAAGCCTCACACTTGAGCTGAGCAGCCTCTTGCTTCAGTGCCATATTGTAGAAATCATCATACTTGGTCGGCTCGAAAAGCACGAGAGGTAATTGCAGATCTTCTCTGAGGCCACCTCTGAATTGATAGATCATGCTCTTTTCATCAGGAACGTCTTGCTTAGCGAAGCGAGCGAGTTTCTGAAACTGAGTATTGTATTGATACACGGACATGCTGCCTTGCTTGAGATTGCGGAACTCCTCACGCTTGCTCTCAACAACACTTTGTGGAATATGGTGAGCTTTGAAGTCTCGGCGGAAATCATCCCAGGTAATCACACGACCTCCTCTGGAATCTTTGTATTGTTGATACCACTCGGTAGCTTGATCCTTGTTGAAAAGAAGCGAACTCGACAAAGTCCTCAGGCCTGACATTGCTACATTTAAAATGCTTGTTGATGTCCACGAGCCAATCATCGGCATCTGTGGCCTCGGCACAGTAGCTGAAAGACTTGGGCTGATTTGCGAGAAACTGGTTGAGGGTAGCGAAGTGAGGCTGATTGTTGCCTTGACCTTGATTTCCTTGCTCTTGGGTGCGTTCTTGCAAGAGTTGCAAAATCATCTAAGCATTGGCGTTGGTGGCTGCCATGATAGCTTGCCATGCCTCCGGAGGCGGAGGTGGTGGCGGAGGGCTCGCCTGACTCCCTTCATTGCGTTCCGGATTCTGACGCGTTGGCGGAGCCATCCTGAAGAGGGTGACAACCGTTAGCATCTTGATAGACAAATAGACAAGTAGAATCAACGGATAGAAATTGCAACATATAGTCTTCACAATAAACATTCGAACGAGGATGAACGAATGAATTCCATAGTAAATCATCACACTTCCATAAGTTGAGAAGCCACTTAGAAAAAGGTATGGAATCAACATTTGACTTCGAAGCAACTCGAATACCACAATTCAAAACAAAACAAAGTATTGGCTTGCAGAATAAGCCGGAACAAACATATGATAGAGATTTTCGTCCGAAGTTTTCGTGGTGGGGCCCACGCGGGCTCGATCGTACAGCACCATCATGTACAAGGCAGTGCACATGACATACGAAGTGTCCCCGAGTCGGCATAGCCAAGGACTCTTTAAGACACTACAAGACCACTGTAAAACCAACCGTGGAAAGGCGGACCACTAGACGTCGAACCCCAATCTCATCTCATGCGTCTGTCGGAAAGATATCCTAGGAGCTACTTGAATTCCCACTTATAAACTCCCGAAACTTTCTGGTTATGCAATCTGGTGTTGGGGATACAGGGGACACAAAATATATCACCCAAACTAGCAATCCCTAGATCCAACTGTATCCATCCGTCAACACATAACCAAGAAACCTTCGGAAATCGTGTACCTCAACCTTCGAAAAGCATCCGTTATACGAGTTATGGCAATACTCCCGAACTCCCGCCCCAGTACTGGGTGGCGTCGAGGTGATCTCACCAACAACTGCATAAAAGAGATTTTCGATGTCGGCGAAACTCAGGTATTCCAGAACTGCAACGATAAAACTGTGACGACAACACCTCGGAGCTCAACTCCCCGGGACACTGCGACAACCCCTAAATGTCAGGAGGCACCAAGAACAATGTTCTCGTCACAAAAACATCGGAACGATTCCAAGATACCCGCGTGATCCTAAATTTTTTTTTGTGAAATTTGAGGAGAGAAGAGTCAAAACTTCTACGTCAGGAGGCCTCACCAGAGCGACGAAGGGATTGAGGAGTAAAAAGAATCCTACTCTCCGATATATATAATCCTAAGACTCAAAACATTTTTGTTCTAGACTCAACAACGCCAGCGATTCGATCAAGCAGGGGGCTCCTAAGTCGGGGATGGCTCTGATTACCAACTTGTAACACCCACGATGCGGCTATATCTCCCACGTGTCGAGGCACGACTTAGAGGCATAACCGCATTGTGGTATTGTCGCCAGAAGGGTTATCTTCACACAATCCCATGTAATGAACAAGAATGGGATAACGAGAGTTGGCTTACAATCGCCACTTCACACAATACATAAATATAAATCATACATCATCCAAAATCCACACATAGACCGACTACGGTCAAAACCAAATGAAAATAAGATAACCCCAAATGCTAGATCCCCGATCGACCCAACTGGGCTCCACTACTGATCATCAGGAAAAGAAACATAGTAACGACCACGTTACTCATCGAACTCCCACTTGAGCTCAGTTGCGTCACCTGCACTGGCATCATCGGCACCTGCAACTGTTTTGATAGAATCTGTGAGTCACGAGGACTCAGCAATCTCACACCCGCGAGATCAAGACTATTTAAGCTTATAGGAAAGGATGGTGTAATGAGGTGGAGGTGCAGCAAGCACTAAGCATATATGGTGGCTGACATACGCAAAAGAGAGCGAGAAGAGAAGCAACACAACGGTCGCGAAGCTAGAAATGATCAAGAAGTGATCCTGAAACTACTTACGTTCATGCATAACTCAAACCGTGTTCACTTCCCGGACTTCGCCGAAAAGAGACCATCACGGCAACACACACAGTTGATGTATTTTAATTAAGTCGTGTGACAAGTTCTCTACAACCGGGCATTAACAAATTCCCATCTGCCTCATAACCGCAGGCACGGCTTTCAAAAGATAATACCCTGCAGGGGTGTCCCAACTTAACCCATTATAAGCTCTCATGGTCAACGAAGGATAAACCTTCTCCCAGGAAGACCCGATCAGTCTCGGAATCCCGGTTTACAAGACATTTCGACAATGGTAAAACAAGACCAGCAAAGCCGCCCGAATGTGCCGACAAATCCCGATAGGAGCTGCACATATCTCGTTCTCAGGGCACACCGGATTGTCCAATCTTTCGACAGGCGAGCCCAGAGTTGCCCCTGGTGGCCACCGGCAACTGACAGGTTGGACCAATACTCAAAGGAGCACTGGCCCGGGGGTTTAAATAAAGATGACCCTCGGGCTCGCGAAAACCCAAGGGAAAAGGCTTAGATGGCAAAAGGTAAAACCAAATTTGGGCCTTGCTGGAGGAGTTTTATTCAAGGCGAACTGTCAAGGGGGTCCCATAAATCACCCAACCGCGTAAGGAACGCAAACTCAAGGAACATAATACCGGTATGACGGAAACTAGGGCGGCAAGAGTGGAACAAAACACCAGGCATAAGGCCGAGCCTTCCACCCTTTACCAAATATATAGATGCATTAATTAAATAAGAGATATTATGATATCCCAACATGGAACCAACTTCAACTTCACCTGCAACTAGCAACGCTATAAGAAGGGCTGAGCAAAAGCGGTAACTTAGGCAAACAACGGTTTGCTAGGAAAGGATGGTTAGAGGCTTGACATGGCAATATGGGAGGCATGATATAGCAAGTGGTAGGGTAGCGCAGCATGGCAATAGAACGAACAACTAGCAAAGCAAAGATAGAAGTGATTTCAAGGGTATGGTCATCTTGCCTGCAAGGTTCTCAGAGTTGTCGAAAGCTTGATCCTCGTAAGCGTACTCAACAGGTTCCTCGTTCACGAACTCGTCTCCCGGCTCTACCCAAAATAAGAACACAAGCAATGGAACCACAATCAATCACGGGAAATGCACAAGCAACATGATGCAATACATGAATGATATGCAAGATATGATATGCGATGCGTATGCGTGCTCCGGAAGGAAAATGATAAACAAGGCAGTAACTTGGCAAACCAAGCATGCCACTGGAAAGATGAGATGATTTCGGTCGAAATCGATATAAAGATCACCGGAAACGAATGCACGGTTTGCAAATGGCAAGCAAAACAAGAATGACACGAATCTGTGATTAACAGCATGATAGCACTTAGAATACGTCAAGTAACTATGCTACAGCACTCCAACATAGCAACAAAGCATATGACAGTAATCTACAGGAGATTCTTGACAAAAGATGAACACTGCACTACGGCTAGAACACAACATAACAGGTTCACACAAGCATGGCAAAAGTGCAAAAGATATCAGGTTCATAGACTTGGTGAAATTACTGGACATGCCTGAAACAGCATCAGGTAGCAATGTTCAGAGCAAGAAATCAACATGATACAGGAACTTAACATAGGAAAACAAGGCATGGCATGAATAAAATAAATGCATATGACAAAAGTCCCTTACTGAACATGAGCCAAAAAGGACCAGAAGATATGATGGCAACCATGTAAACATAGCAAGTTTCGTTAACAGGTTTTAGACTTAGCAGAAAACAGAGCATGGCAGAAACAGTATTGTGAAGGCATCTTGGTGAGCTTGATTAACTCACCACAAAGCAATGCATGACAAAACAAGGATACCTACAGCAAGATGGCATGTTTATGAAGCAAACCATGGCAAGAGAAAATATATAGCATGTATGGATCAACTACAGCAACCTTGGCAAAATTGAATAACACGTAAACAATCTGCCAGGAACATTTTATAGCACAAATAGAGCAAGATTGAGTCATGCTATGGCACTCCATAATTGCAAACAGAGGCACGGATGGATAGAGCACAACTATATCTACAAAACATCCTTACTGAACATCACCAAAAGGAGCATGGATCTCTCTGTACCCACATGGAGACATAGCAACAAAATAACAGCAGTCACAGACTTGGTAAAATTACTGTCCCTGAAATCAGAAACATCACGAAGCCTAGTTTGCATGCTTGTGCTAGTCACCACAGAGATCAAAAAAATACATGGCATACACCTCTGTAAAGATGGTATGGCATACATCAAAACACATGTAGAGCTCATGCCCATCAGATGCACACATTAAATGCAACAAAAATAACAAATCCTCAAGTTCTGATAAGTAACAGCAGATAACCGCATATAGCACTCTTGCACCAGAGATTTGGGCATCAAGCTGGACTCAAATGAACATGGCACAATGAAAAAAATGAAGAGCATCTCGGGACTAACATTTCGATATATTACACGCATGAAACGGAGCTATATGCAGAGAGTTATGATGCGATAAACAGGAGCATGTAATGCAAAAACTTTAGGACTTAGAGAAAATCGGGGAGGGGAAGGTCAACCCTCTCGGTCGGATCCAGATCGGATCGGGCTCGAGCTCGAGGCTCGCCGGCGGTGGACGCGACGGCCAGCGTGGAAGAGGGAGGAGGCGCTGGAGAGCTCGGGGGAGACGGGGCCGGAGCGGAGGACGACGGCGGCGGGGTTCGGCGACGCCG
>NC_057808.1:539827671-539835138 GCF_018294505.1 Triticum aestivum | reverse complement strand
GCCGGCGGCGCGGGGAACGGCGCGGGGCCACGTGGCTGGCTGGGAGTGGCCGGGCGCGGCGGCGGGTTTTGTCCGGCGCCGGGCGGACACGTCCGGCGGCGCGGAGGAGCGGCTAGGGTTTCGGGGATCCGGAATTTCGGAGGGGGAGGTGTTTTTATAGGTAGAGGGAGCTAGGAGACTCCAAATGGAGCACGGTTTTCGCCCACACGATCGTGATCGAACGACCTAGAGCATGGAAGTGACTTAGATGGGTTTTTGGGCTGTTTGAAAGGGGGTTTTGCTGCAACACACAAAAGGACTTTGCGGTTACCCGGTTAACCGTTGGAGCACCAAACGACCTCCAAATGGAACGAAACTTGACAGGTGGTCTACCGGTGGTATACCAAGGCCACTTGGCAAGACTCGGTCCATTCCGAGAACATTCAACACCCGCTCACGAAAAGAAACAAGAGGGGTGCGCCGGAGGAGGTGGGAGTGCCGGATTGCAAAACGGACAACGGGGAAAATGCTCGGATGCATGAGACGAACACGTATGCAAATGAGATGCACATGATGACATGATATGAGATGCATGACATGAACAAAATGCAAAACAAAAAACAAAACCCGACCACGAAGGGAATATCATAACACATAGCCGAAAATGGCAAGAGTTGGAGTTACAAATATGGAAAGTTACATCCGGGGTGTTACAGAAATGAACTTCAACTCAACCAATCCTCGGCATTGGAAATCTCGAGGCCAACGCAGGACTGATCATCTAGGCTGAACCGGCCTACTATATCACGACCAGGGTAGGTAACCACCGAAATGTCCGACGTATAGATACAGTTGCTTCTCATAAATGGTAGTAATGTTGTGTCAACAGGAGCTGGATCGGCTTTCACCATCATTGGATAGTTTTGTCCAAGGAAGAGCGAGTTTACTCCAAGAGCGAGTTTACTCCAAGAGTACTAATAAATAACTTTGATGTCTCCCGTCAACTCGCAGAACGACGAGAAGCTTGCTTACTACGCCTTCTCCCTCGCCAACGCGTGCGCGGTGGCTCGCAGCACGAGGAGAAACTTTTGCTTACAAGCGGTGGACGTGCAACAGTTCATTTGGTGTCAGATTGCCAGAAGTACTACTGTAGTACCATAATTATTGTTCGACTTCCGGAAGAGGAGAAGAGCCAAGCGCAAGGTCACCTACTAACTTAGTACAGTACTACTATAGCCAAAGTTGGTCCACCTTTTTAGAGCATGGTTAATAAATATAGGCGGCTCTTGCAGCGGCACATCATTTAGAGCAAGTACTCTCTTCGGAGGAACAAAGGAAGTGAAACAAAAGTTGGAGTGGATGCTAGATTGCCAATTAAAAGATGATTACATAGGAAAAAAATCCTATAGCATTCTATCCTATGAATCAAACGACCAATGTAGGAAAATCCTATAGCATTCTATCCTATGAATCAAACCGCACAAAAAGTCCAACTGGTTCAACATTGGGAGCATGTTTTCTCCCAAACCTTTATATCCAATTGGTGGCACTATGAGCTGTTCATTAAGAAGGTACATGGTTTGCTACTATCTTGCTACTCTTTTTGTACTGTCATTAGACTAGTGGTTTGCATGTGAATTTATTGGCAGGGTGGACCTACATTGGAGGTGCAGGACATGATTCAATGACTGGATGCTCAATTTCGGTTGTATCGATTTCACCTCTTCCATCACTGCGAACATGGATATCCTTGGTCTGATGAAGAATAGGCGCTATATTTCTGCTCTGAACAAGCAAATCAATTCAATATGAAATTGTCCAGGGCAAAACATGACTGTATCAAATTGTCTAGTGCAAAACATGACAGATCTAAGCGGAAGAGACATGTTTAAACCAAAAATACAAGGTGGGGTATATGTTTACTAGCTGCTTGATATTTGTGCAGACAGAGATGTCTGCCCATTGCTATTTAGCAAACACACAAAGTGACCGCAATTTTGGTTGAACTGCACAAGAGAATAGTATAGTCACTGCATGCAGTGCCATTTGAAAATAGACACAGAAAGATTGGATAGTCACTTCATGGACTGCAGAAAAGTAGTAATGTACTATTTATTGGCCAACACTAGGTGCTTCATTGCTTTGGTCTGATTATACAATGGGCATCATTTTGCCTAAGTTAAAGTTTGTATTCCGAAAATAGTCTCGCCGTGTGATCAAGACAAGACCAAATCATATTGCAGTGGATGTTCCTCCATCATGTGTGGTTCATTCCCATGGTTCCAGCTGTTGGTGAAACCACTTACGTTTGCAAGTTGAATTATAGACTTCACAAAAAAAATTGTCAGTCAGTCTGTACTGAATGTTGGCCAAGAGAAGCATCCATGTTAGTAGGAAGAACATATGTTTTTTCTAGATCTTTGCTTTTGGAGCTACATATTTGTATATGATCTGTGAATCATTGAGATGCATTAACATGTTGATCTTATGTATGGGAATCCTACTAGTTGGTTTTAGTTGTGGCTGATCTTTGCTTTTGGAGCTACATATTTGTATATGATCTGTGAATCATTGAGATGCATTAACAGTTCCTTATATCTGTTCGCTCAGTGTTTACAAGTTACCGATCGATCACTAGCTAGCCTACTAATGCGCTCCTGGCTGTTTTAGTTGCGACGCAAGATCCGAAGTGGCAGTTTTTTGAATAGAAATGCCTACCTCTGAAGAAACTAACAAGCTGCTCTGAAGAAAATGCCATGCGAATCTGAAGAAACTGCTAGCAAAAACGTTCGCAAATGCCTTATCTCCCAACTAAAGTTCATCAATTAATGCCCTCGGCTGCGACTCGTTGCATGCTGCTCCGCGTACTGGCTGCGAGCGATTTTGAGTGCCCGCATGCAGCCGGCCGTAATTAAGGCAGCTAACTGATGCGAAAAAAAGCGCTTTAATTGTTGCGGGCCTTTTAAATCCGTGGAATCATTATTGACAAGGAGGGAGATGATTCGAGTGCACTCGTTTGACCGTAAGGCCGGCGTGCGACCCAGCACAGACAGGACGGGATGGCACAGTCAGAATTTCAGTTTCTCTAGTTTTCCACGGCAAGCTGGTGCGCTAAGCCATGCCTGCTTCATTATGCATTGAATTCCGATGACCGTCGTGCTACCTTCCGCTTATAAGTACTATTTCTCGGCCATCTATGGTGGCACGGTGACCCAACTCGCCCTATCCTCATAAGCCCCCACCGGCCCGACATTGCTCGCCACTTATCCTCGCTCTCGCCACGTCCGCCATGCCCCCGCCCGTCCGCGATAGGCGTGGCCGGAGGCGGTCACCGCCGGAACTAGTGTTCGGTTTTTCACCGGAAGGCAGACGGAGGGAGGAGGCATTCTATCGGTCTTTAGATGGCAATGCGGAGATCGAGGACTTGTTGGAGCGCGACCGCCTAGCGGAGGAGCAGGAGTTGTTGGAGCGCGACCGCTTGGCGGATGAGCAGCGTATCGCCGATTTGCGCCGCCAGCGGGACATGGAGCAGCAGCGCACCGACGCTCTGAGTCGCGAGCAGAGCGCCCGCACGTGGGCCGACTACGTGGAGGCCGGCGCCCGGCAAATAGCCCTGGAGGCTGTCGGGCACGCACGTGTTCGCGACGCTGATTTTTACTACCAGCTCGTCAAGTGGGTTTCCCGCTTAGAAGCCGAAGCTTCGGTGGACCACGCCGGCATGGAAAGGGCCAACGCGCGTGAGCAACGCGCCCTATCGCACCTCTGGCAAGTCCGAGGTGAGGCGGAGGACGCCGGCGCCGGCGTTTAGCGTGTACCGCAGATGGCGGCCGGCATCGTCTAGTTAGCTAAGAGTAAGTTAGTACTTGTACGCTACTAGAGTATTAGTGGAAGTAGATAGTTAACTTGGCTATGATGGTTGTCAACGTGGAAGTTCAGTACTCTATATGTGGATCGGACCTGTTACTTTGCTCTGAATGTTGAACTTTTCGTTTGAACAAATGGAATGGGCTGTTATTTTTTTAAATAGGTTGTATTTGTCCTCCACGGGTTTAGAGGCTGACTTGTGGGCCTACCAAGTTGACGCGTACACAACCAGGAGATGATTGTACGTGGAGAGGATGACAGCAAGGACCCAACAAGGTCATGGCAGCACGCAAGCAAAGTGCCTCCTTATTTCAATCCAATAAGAAATGGCTCCTCGTAATGGATTTCTGACATCTGGGTCCCATGCCATTGTCAACGTAGTCAATAAACGAGAGAGTTGCACAACGAGCGGCTGACATCAGGGACCCAGTAGCTCGCCCAGTTATTTTTGTTTTGGGTTAATTTGATAAATGCCACTCCAAATCTGGTGTTTCTAAGAAATGCCATTGCAATTTCCAAACTTTGAAAAATGCCATTTCATGCCATCCCCAGTGGCATTTTTCGAAGTCTGGAGTGGCGTTTTTCAAAGTTTGCAAATTGCAGTGGCGTTTTCCAAAGTTTGCAAAAATTGCAGTGGCATTTTTCAAAGTTTGGAAATTGCAGTGGCATTTTTATGAATCGCCATATTTGTTGTGGCATTTATCTAATTTGTTTTTGAGACGGAAGTAGGGTGTCAACTGGGCTGTGCGGGGCACTCTGGCATGTCTAGACAGCCTTCTCTTTTATGTTTACCACAGACCAGCCCAGTAGTTTTTCTTTTCTTTCTGAAAATGGCTAGCCCAGTTTTTTTGTGATTTCCCAAGTAAGTCGCTTTGTCAGGCCTATTGGGCTGCAAATCTTTCAAGACGAGGAGAGTTTCATTCGGCTAGACGAGAAAATGGCCTATCAGTAATGAGAAATGGGCTGTACATTTTTAAAACACATCAAACCGACAATTACTTTCAAATTTCTTTTTTTCATTTCAAGATTTTAAATTGCATTAATTTTTATGCGTGGACAATTTGTTGGATTTTATATTGATATACATTTATTTTTAAAATCAGTTTGAATGTGACTCGAAATTTCGGGATTAAAAACAGTTCGGACCGCACCGAAATATGCAACATTTCGTATAATTTTTTAACCGTGGCCACAATATGGGCTGTAATGCTAACAAAAAGAATATGGGCTCCAAAAACACCTTCAGAATTAGCAAATGGGCTGTAAATTATTAGAAATAATGGCAGATGGGTTGTATGCTGTTTTCCACAGATTTGAGGCTTTCCTAAAAAAAGGTTGACGCACAAGCAGTGACTGTTGGATGTCCATCCAACGGCCGTCGTGCTTCTTCAATCTCTGCTCTTCCTGCTCCAGCCGCTCAAACAAGCGCCGGCGGGACTGCCTGCTCCCTCCTCCCCGCGGCCGGCTGTGCTGCCGCGCAAGCTTCACCGCCCCACCGTACTCCCATCGCTGGCCTAGCCATCCCTCTACTCACCCACACCTGTTGTTATTCTCCGGCGACGGCACACGAACCAGTAAACCCTCGTATAGTCGTACTCCCCTCCGCGTGGGAAACAACTGCCGAGTCTTCCCTGCCTCCGTGTCGTTCCCTTCCTAGGCCTTGCCGTCGTCCACCGCCCTGGTGCTCCCGGCGCGGCCTGGCCAACGTGGTCAACGACCGACATGCATCTGAAGTGGACTGTACGTGGAGAGGCTGACAGCTGGGTCCACGGCCGCACGCAAGGAAATGCCTCCTTATTACGTGCAAAATAACGATTCCTCTACCTGACATCTGGGACCCACCGAAAGGGCCTCTGTATTTCGCGAAAAAAACGTTACCGCTGCTAACAGCTCGGACCCACCAGCTATATCTTCACACGCAAGGAAGTGCGTCATTATTACGCACAAAAAAATGAATACTCCCCCTGCTAGCTGGGACCCAGTATAGTGGCAGGCTGACTTGTGGGCCTACTAAGTTGACGGGGACGGAGGGCTTTGTCAACATAGTCAATATGCACGATTCTAGCTCCAATGACCGTATGATGTCCATCCAACGGCCGTAGTGCTTCTTCAACCTCTGGTATTGTTGCTCCAGCCGCCCAAAGCAGCGTCGGTCGTGCCGCATGCTCCTGCCTCCCGTGGCCGGCTGTGCTGCCGCGGAGAACTCACCGCCCCTACTATTCCCACCGCTGGCCAGGCCCTGCGGCGACGGCAGCCTCACACCGCAGCCGAACCAGTGAACCCTCGTACTCCTCTCCGCGCGGGCTTCCACTGCCGCGTCTTCCCCGGCTCCGCGTCATCCCCTTCCTAGGCCTCGCCGTCGTCCACCGCCCTGGTGCTCTCGGCGCGGCGTGGTCAACATGGTCAAGGAACGGCTTCCATCGAACGTGGACTGTACATGGAGAGGCTGACAGCTGGGTCCATAGCCGCAGCAAGGAAGTGCCTCCTTATTACGCGGAAAATAATTATTCCTCCACCTGACAGCGGGGACCCACCGGACGGGCCACCGTATTTCACGAAAAAAATGTTTCCCCATGACTGCGGAGACCCACCAGCTACATGTTCGCACGCAAGGAAGTGCGTCCGGGCAAAAAAAAACGATTCTCCCCCTTGACTGCTGGGACCCACCAGCTACATCTTCGCAGGCAAGGAAGTGTCTGACAGTCGGGACCCACCTGGTCGAAGCGTACGTAGCATTGTCATTCTGGTCGCGAACGTGTACGTACATACTGGTCGATGTAGAGGCGCGCACGTGTCGTAGTAGAGGCGCGCACGTAGCATGTACACGTACGTACAGCGGCCAGTGTGCAAGAAAGAAATACGGCCACGTACGTACATACGGGCAGGGTCTCGAATGCCTACTCGCGCATACGTACGGCCAGGGCTCGTGTACATGGCTGGGTCGGAACAGAGAAACAACGTCGTCGTCGTGTTCATGGGGAGCCAACCGGCTGGGTCGGAACGGAATGCGTCGTCGTGTTCATCGGGAGGGCTTGGACGGAGCAGCCGATGGAAACGAGGCCTGGCGTACCGCAGAACGGAGGAAACGGCCTTGTGTTCGACCGGCCACGTTTGAAACGGGATCCTGTTCATCGGGAGGGGTCTGGCGTACCGCAAAATGGAGGAAACGGACCTCCTACAGTCAAAACGGGGGTCCTGTTGATCGGGAGGTGTGTGGCGTACCGCAAAACGGAGGAAACGGACTTGTGTTGGAGCGCTACGGTCGAAACGGGGGTCCTATTCATCGGGAGGGGTGTGGCGTACCGCAAAACGGGACTCCACGGGACACTGTTCATCTCCACCGTCGACCCCCCCCTCCAGCCTCCACGAGCTACTGCTCATCCACCGTCGACCTCCTCCGGCCTCCACCTGCGACTGTTCATCCACGGGCTCCTATTCATCCAGCCTCCACCACGCGCTACTCCACCGGCTACTGTTCAACCAGCCGTCTCCACGGGCTCCTGTTCAATCACCCCTCCACGGGCTACTGTTCATCCAGCCCTCCACCGTCTACTGTTCATTCTGCCCTCCACAGGGTGGTCCTGTTCATCCTGCCCTCCACGGGGTCCTGTTCATCCAGCCCCA
>NC_057808.1:539805798-539827324 GCF_018294505.1 Triticum aestivum | reverse complement strand
CCCCCCCAGCAACACTCACTGTTCATCCAGAGGCAGCATCGATTGGCTTCAGTTAGCAGCAGTAGCGAAGGAATCGCTCGATCGGGTTCAGTTAACAGCCATCGATCGATCGCTCCGGTTCAGTAACGCGTAGCCTGCAGTGCAATCACTCGGGTTCAGTTAGAGCCCAACGCCTCGCTCGGGTTCAGTTAGAGCCAACGCCTCGCACACACGCGCGTACGTGTACGAGAGAAACGCGCATCGCTCGGCCCCCGACCTCCCATCGTAACCGGGAACTCCCCGAAATTTTCCTCGCCCTCGCTTCTACCACGGTTTTTTCCGTCATGGACGGCCCAAAGAATGTCATGCAGCTGCATCTCCGGCCCGCCCAGGATGAAAAGCCCATTTTCTGTCATGATTTTTTGTCATAGAAGTAGGAGCCCACCACATCTATGATGATACCGGGTTTTGTCACAATTATCATCATAGAAGTGTCATATGTATGACAGAAAAAAAATTGTTCGGCCCAAAATGTCACGGATGTGTCTTTTTTTTTGTAGTGGTGAAAGTCCTATCAAGCGTCTTGATCTATCTCTATAGATCTTGATGCCTAATATGTAAGCAGTTTCACCGAGGTCTTTCATTGAAAAACTTTTATTCAAGTATCCTTTTATGCTATCCAGAAATTCTATATCATTTCCAATCAGCAATATGTCATCCACGTATAATATCAGAAATGCTACAGAGCTCCCACTCACTTTCTTGTAAATACAGGCTTCTCCAAAAGTCTGTATAAAACCATATGCTTTGATCACACTATCAAAACGTTTATTCCAACTCCGAGAGGCTTGCACCAGTCCATAAATGGATCGCTAGAGCTTGCACACTTTATTAGCTCCCTTTGGATCGACAAAACCTTCTGGTTGCATCATATACAACTCTTCTTCCAGAAATCCATTCAGGAATGCAGTTTTGACATCCATTTGCCAAAATTTCATAATCATAAAATGCAGCAATTGCTAACATGATTCGGACAGACTTAAGCATCGCTACGGGTGAGAAAGTCTCATCGTAGTCAATCCCTCGAACTTGTCAAAAACCTTTTGCAACAAGTCGAGCTTTGTAGACAGTAACATTACCGTCAGCGTCAGTCTTCTTCTTGAAGATCCATTTATTCTCAATGGCTAGCCGATCATCAGGCAAGTCAACCAAAGTCCACACTTTGTTCTCATACATGGATCCCATCTCAGATTTCATGGCCTCAAGCCATTTTGCGGAATCTGGGCTCACCATCGCTTCTTCATAGTTCGTAGGTTCACTTTGGTCAAGTAACATGACCTCCAGAATAGGATTACCGTACCACTCTGGTGCGGATCTTACTCTGGTTGACCTACGAGGTTCAGTAGTAACTTGATCTGAAGTTTCATGATCGATATCATTAGCTTCCTCACTAAGTGGTGTAGGTGTCACAAGAACCGGTTTCTATGATGAACTACTTTCCAATAAGGGAGCTGGTACAGTTACCTCATCATGTTCTTCTTTCCTCCCACTCACTTCTTTCGAGAGAAACTCCTTCTCTAGAAAGGATCCATTCTTGGCAACGAATGTCTTGCCTTCGGATCTGTGATAGAAGGTGTACCCAACAGTTTCCTTTGGGTATCCTATGAAGACACATTTCTCCGATTTGGCTTTGAGCTTATCAGGTCGAAGTTTTTTCACATAAGCATCGCAGCCCCAAACTTTAAGAAACGACAACTTTGGTTTCTTGCCAAACCATAGTTCATAAGGCGTCGTCTCAACGGATTTCGATGGTGCCCTATTTAACGTGAATGCAGCCGTCTCTAAAGCATAACCCCAAAACGATAGCGGTAAATCAGTAAGAGACATCATAGATCGCACCATATCTAGTAAAGTACGATTACGATGTTCGGACACACCATTACGCTGTGGTGTTCCGAGTGGCGTGAGTTGCGAAACTATTCCACATTGTTTCAAATGTAGACCAAACTCGTAACTCAAATATTCTCCTCCACGATCAGATCGTAGAAACTTTATTTTCTTGTTACGATGATTTTCCACTTCACTCTGAAATTCTTTGAACTTTTCAAATATTTCAGACTTATGTTTCATTAAGTAGATATACCCATATCTGCTCAAATCATCTGTGAAGGTGAGAAAATAACGATACCCGCCGCGAGCCTCAACATTCATTGGACCACATACATCAGTATGTATGATCTCCAACAGATCAGTTGCTCGCTCCATAATTCCGAGAACGGCGTTTTAGTCATCTTGCCCATGAGGCATGGTTCGCAAGTACCAAGTGATTCATAATCAAGTGATTCCAAAAGTCCATCAGTATGGAGTTTCTTCATGCGCTTTACACCAATATGACCCAAATGGCAGTGCCACAAATAAGTTGCACTATCATTATCAACTCTGCATCTTTTGGCTTCAACATTATGAATATGTGTATCACTACTTTCGAGATTCAACAAAAATAGACCACTCTTCAAGGGTGCATGACCATAAAAGATATTACTCATATAAATAGAACCACCATTATTCTCATATTTAAATGAATAACCGTCTCGCATCAAGCAAGATCTAGATATAATGTTCGTGCTCAACGCTGGCACCAAATAACAATTATTCAGGTCTAAAACTAATCCCGAAGGTAGATGTAGAGGTAGCGTGCCGACGGCGATCACATCAACTTTGAAACCATTTCCCACGCGCATCGTCACCTCGTCCTTAGCCAGTCTTCGCTTAATCCGTAGTCCCTGTTTCGAGTTGCAAATATTAGCAACAGAACCAGTATCAAATACCCAGGTGCTACTGCGAGCTCTAGTAAGGTACACATCAATAACATGTATATCACATATACCTTTGTTCACCTTGCCATCCTTCTTATCCGCCAAATACTTGGGGCAGTTCCGCTTCCAGTGTCTAGTCTGCTTGCAGTAGAAGCACTCAGTGTCAGGCTTAGGTCCAGACTTGGGTTTCTTCTCTTGAGCAGCAACTTGTTTGTTGTTCTTCTTAAAGTTCCCTTCTTCTTCCCTTTGCCCTTTTTTCTTGAAACTGGTGGTCTTGTTGACCATCAACACTTGATGCTCCTTTTTGATTTCTACCTCTGCAGCCTTTAGCATTGCGAAGAGCTCGGGAATTGTCTTATCCATCCCTTGCATATTACAGTTCATCACGAAGCTCTCGTAGCTTGGTGGCAGTGATTGAAGAATTATGTCAATGACACTATCATCCAGAAGATTAACTCCTAGTTGAATCAAGTGATTGTTATACCCAGACATTTTGAGTGTATGTTCACTGACAGAACTATTCTCCTCCATCTTGCAGCTGTAGTACTTATTGGAGACTTCATATCTCTCAATCCGGGCATTTGGTTGAAATATTAACTTCAACTCCTGGAACATCGCATATGCTCCATGACGTTCAAAACGTCGTTGAAGCCCCGGTTCTAAGCCGTAAAGCATGGCACACTGAACTATCGAGTAGTCATCAGCTTTGCTCTGCCAGACATTTTTAACGTCGTCAGTTGCATCTGCAGCAGGCCTGGCACCCAGCGGTGCTTCCAGGACGTAATTCTTCTGTGCAGCAATGAGGATAATCCTCAAGTTACGGACCCACTCCGTGTAATTGCTACCATCATCTTTCAACTTTGCTTTCTCAAGGAACGCATTAAAATTCAACGGAACAACAGTACGGGCCATCTATCTACAATCAACATAGACAAGCAAAATACTATCAGGTACTAAGTTCATGATAAATTTAAGTTCAATTAATCATATTACTTAAGAACTCCCACTTAGATAGACATCCCTCTAATCATCTAAGTGATCACGTGATCCAAATCAACTAAACCATGTCCGATCATCACGTGAGATGGAGTAGTTTTCAATGGTGAATGTCATTATGTTGATCATATCTACTATATGATTCACGCTCAACCTTTCGGTCTCAGTGTTCCGAGGCCATATCTGCATATGCTAGGCTCGTCAAGTTTAACCTGAGTATTCTGCGTGTGCAAAACTGGCTTGCACCCGTTGTAGATGGACGTAGAGCTTATCACACCCGATCATCACGTGGTGTCTCGGCACGACGAACATTGGCAACGGTGCATACTCAGGGAGAACACTTTTATCTTGAAATTTAGTGAGAGATCATCTTATAATGCTACCGTCAATCAAAGCAAAATAACATGCATAAAGGATAAACATCACATGCAATCAATATAAGTGATATGATATGGCCATCATCATCTTGTGCTTGTGATCTCCATCTCCGAAGCACCGTCATGATCACCATCATCACCGGCGCGACACCTTGATCTCCATCGTACCATCGTTGTCGTCTCGCCAACTATTGCTTCTATCGCTACCGCTTAGTGATAAAGTAAAGCATTACAGTGCGATTGCATTGCATACAATAAAGCGACAACCATATGGCTCCTGCCAGTTGCCGATAACTCGGTTACAAAACATGATCATCTCATACAATGAAATATAGCATCATGCCTTGACCATATCACATCACAACATGCCCTGCAAAAACAAGTTAGACGTCCTCTACTTTGTTGTTGCAAGTTTTACGTGGCTGCTACAGGCTGAGCAAGAACCGTTCTTACCTACGCATCAAAACCACAACGATAGTTCGTCAAGTTAGTGTTGTTTTAACCTTCTCAAGGACCGGGCGTAGCCACACTCGGTTCAACTAAAGTTGGAGAAACTGACACCCGCCAGCCACCTGTGTGCAAAGCACGTCGGTAGAACCAGTCTCGCATAAGCGTACGCGTAATGTCGGTCCGGGCCGCTTCATCCAACAATACCGCCGAATCAAAGTATGACATGCTGGTAAGCAGTATGACTTGTATCGCCCACAACTCACTTGTGTTCTACTCGTGCATAAACATCTATGCATAAAACCAGGCTCGGATGCCACTGTTGGGGAATGTAGTAATTTTTAAAAAAATCCCTACGCGCACATAGGATCATGGTGATGCATAGCAATGAGAGGGGAGAGTGTGTCCACGTACCCTCGTAGACCGAAAGCGGAAGCGTTAGCACAACGCGGAATGTAGTCGTACGTCTTCACGATCCGACCGATCCGAATACCGAACGTACGGCACCTCCGAGTTCAGCACACGTTCAGCTCGATGACGTCCCTCGAACTCCGATCCAGCCGAGCTTTGAGGGAGAGTTCCATCAGCACGACGGTGTGGTGACGGTGATGATGATGCTACCAACGCAGGGCTTCGCCTAAGCACCGCTACGATATTATCGAGGTGGAATATGGTGGAGGGGGGCACCGCACACGGCTAAGAGATCAAGAGATCAATTGTTGTGTCTAGAGGTGCCCCCCCTGCCCCCGTATATAAAGGAGCAAGGGGGAGAGGCGGCCGGCCAGGGAGGGCGCGCCAAGGGGGGAGTCCTACTCCCACCGGGAGTAGGACTCCTCTTTCCTAGTAGGAGTAGGAGAAGGGGGGAGGAGGAGGTGGAGAGAAGGAAGGAGAGGGGGGGGGCCGCCCCCTTCCCTTGTCCAATTCGGACTGGGGCAAGGGGGGCGCGCGCCACCTCCTAGCTGCCCTCTCTCTTCTCCACTAAGGCCCAATAGGCCCATTACTGGGTAAAAACCCGATTTCACGCGGAACACTTCCGATATCCAAATATAGGCTTCCAATATATCAATCTTTATGTCTCGGCTATTTCGAGACTCCTCGTCATGTCCGTGATCATATCCGGGACTCCGAACTATCTTCGGTACATCAAAACACAAAACTCATAATACCGATCGTCATCTAACTTTAAGCGTGCGGAAACCAATAGCGGAAACCTGGATGCTCATATTGGCTCCTACATATCTACGAAGATCTTTATCGGTCAAACCCCATAACAACATACGTTGTTCCCTTTGTCATCGGTATGTTACTTGCCCGAGATTCGATCATCGGTATCTCAATACCTAGTTCAATCTCGTTACCGGCAAGTCTGTTTACTCGTTCCGTAATACATCATCTCGCAACTAACTCATTAGTCACAATGCTTGCAAGGCTTATAGTGATGTGCATTACCGAGAGGGCCTAGAGATACCTCTCCGACAATCGGAGTGACAAATCCTAATCTCGAAATACGCCAACCCAACAAGTACCTTCGGAGACACCTGTAGAGCACCTTTACAATCACCCAGTTACATTGTGATGTTTGGTAGCACACAAAGTGTTCCTCCGGTAAACGGGGGTTGCATAATCTCATAGTCATAGGAACATGTATAAGTCATGAAGAAAGCAATAGCAACATACTAAATGATCAAGTGCTAAGCTAACGGAATGGGTCAAGTCAATCACATCATTCTCCTAATGATGTGATCCCTTTAATCAAATGACAAGTCATGTCCATGGCTAGGAAACTTAACCATCTTCAATTAACGAGCTAGTCAAGTAGAGGCATACTAGTGACCATATGTTTGTCTATGTATTCACACATGTATTATGTTTCCGGTTAATACAATTCTAGCATGAATAATAAACATTTATCATGATATGAGCAAATAAATAATAACTTTATTATTGACTCTAGGGCATATTTCCTTCATCAACAAGGTGTCCAAGTGAGGGGTCATGGACCTCCGGGTGCCCGGAGGCATTAGTAAGCCACTACCCACCTCGGTGTGGTCAGGGTGCCCGGGGTCCCTGAACCTCTGGATGCCTAGAGTAGGGCATGGCTCTCTTGCCCAATGCTCCCTGCTGACATATCCTTGTGTTGTCCGGGTGCCCGGTCCTCCTGGTATTGCTCCTGACTAATCTGGGTACCCTAACTCCATTGCCCCGGGTGCCTAGGGTTGCCTGTGGGCCAACGACTACCTCAGCCTTAGGGGGTATAAATATCCCCCTTCTTTAAACTTCACCCCTAATCTTGTGCAAGCTTTCTCACCCCATTTAAAAACCCTAAAAGCTTGAGACAACACCCTGATTCTTTGGGGTTTGTGAAGGAAATATGCCCTAGAGGCAATAATAAAGTTGTTATTTATATTTCCTTATATCATGATAAATGTTTATTATTCATGCTAGAATTGTATTAACCGGAAACTTAGTACATGTGTGAATACATAGACAAACAGAGTGTCCCTAGTATGCCTCTACTTGACTAGCTCGTTAATCAAAGATGGTTAAGTTTCCTGACCATAGACATGTGTTGTCATTTGATGAACGGGATCACATCATTAGAGAATGATGTGATGGACAAGACCCATCCGTTAGCTTAGCACAAATGATCGTTTAGTTTTATTGCTATTGCTTTCATCATGACTTATACATGTTCCTCTGACTATGAGATTATGCAACTCCCGAATACCGGAGGAACACCTTGTGTGCTATCAAACGTCACAACGTGACTGGGTTATTATAAATATGCTCTACAGGTGTCTCCGATGGTGTTTGTTGATTTGGCATAGATCGAGATTATGATTTGTCACTCCGTGTATCGGAGAGGTATCTCTGGGCCCTCTCGGTAATGCTCATCACTATAAGCCTTGCTAGCAATGTGACTAATGAGTTAGTTGCGGGATGATGCATTACGAAACGAGTAAAGAGACTTGCCGGTAACGAGATTGAACTAGGTATGATGATACCGACGATCGAATCTCAGGCAAGTAACATACCGATGACAAAGGAAACAACGTATGTTGTTATGCGGGTTGACCGATTAAGATCTTCGTAGAATATGTAGGAGCCAATATGAGCATCTAGGTTCCGCTATGGGTTATTGACCGGAGATGTGTCTCGGTCATGTCTACATAGTTCTCAAACCCGTAGGGTCCGCACGCTTAACGTTCGATGACGATTTGTATTATGAGTTATGTGATTTGATGACCGAAGATTGTTCGGAGTCCCGGATGAGATCATGGACGTGACGAGGAGTCTCGAAATGGTCGAGAGGTAAAGATTCATATATTGGAAGGTTGCATTCGGACATCGGAATGGTTCCGAGTGATTCGGGCATTTTTCCCGGAGTATCGGGAGGTTACCGGAACCCCCTGGGGAAAGATTGGGCCTACATGGGCCATAGGGAAGAGGGGAGGCAGCCCACAAGGGGCAGCCGCGCCCCCTTCCTATAGGGAGTCCGAATTGGACTAGGGAGGGGGGCGCCCCCCCTTCCTTCTCCTCCTCTCCCTTCCCTCTTTCCCCCTCTCCGGAAAAGGAAAGGGAGTCCAACTAGGATTAGGAGTCCTAGTTGGACTCCCCTCTATGGCGCGCCCCTTAGGTCGGCCGCCTCCTCCTCCCGTCCTTTATATACGGGGGAGGGGCACCCCATAGACACAACAAGTCTTCTCCTAGCCGTGTGCGGTGCCCCCTCCACAGTTACACACCTCGGTCATATCGTCGTAGTGCTTAGGCGAAGCCCTGCGCCAGTAACTTCATCATCACCATCGCCACGCCGTCGTGCTGACGGAACTCTCCCTCGTCCTCAACTGGATCAAGAGCTAGAGGGACGTTATCGAGCTGAACATGTGCTGAACGCGGAGGTGTCGTACGTTTGGTGCTTGGATCGGTTGGATCGCGAAGACATTCGACTACATCAACCGCGTTAATAAACGCTTCCGCTTTCGGTCTACGAGGGTACGTGGACACACTCTCCCCGCTCGTTGCTATGCATCTCCTAGATAGATCTTGCGTGATCGTAGGTAAATTTTTTGAAATACCGCGTTCCGCAACAGTTTGTAGGAGATTCACCTGATCTACATTCCTACCAAACCGTTTTTTGTTTTCCCAACTCGTTCATCTTCACCAACTTGTTACTCTTAGAGCTTGGGATCCTGGACGGTTTGAGATTCCTCCAGAAGCTTTCTTGCTTATGGTGTGCTCAGGAGAAGTATGTAAAGGTTTGGTGGTCACCTTCAAGACAAACCCCGAGTGATTCGAGACTCATCCGTTGGGGGTGACTCAAGAAGAATACATTGAGCCTTCCATGCTGTTGCTAAAGCCTTGGCTCTGGGACCACTCCAATAGAGATTAACACTTCCCCAAGTGTTGGGGTGGGAAAAGAGCAGGTTTTGCCCCAACTTGGACCCAGGGAAACCAAAGAAGAGCTACTTTCGCCCATTTGTTGAGCGAAAAGAAGAGTTCAACAAGAAGAATGTATGAAGAGATTGAGATGTTTGGATCTTGGCACTCTCACCTCATACGACTCAATCTGGAACCCCCTTTTCCTTTGACCAACAAGTCCTCGAACCCATGGGGGTCGAGCCCGAGCTGCCGCTGTAGTGCAATGGGTCTTTCAAGGATCGAATTGGGCGTGATCTGGCCTTCATCTCAAGGACGATGGGGGATAAGCTTTATTGTCGAGAGGGAAACAGACCGGATCACCAGCTAAGGCCCCTAAATAAAAAAATAAGGCCCCTAGGAAGTGTGAACTTCAAAATAAAATCCACGTCATGGACTCACTTGTGGTTAATATGTTCCCACTCTTTATTTTTTTGCTCACCTTTCTAGCGACTTTTCTTTTTGAGAAAGTTTTAAGCGCCCCATTTCCCCCTTTTTTTGGAAAATTTTATTTTGTGAAACACTAGAAGAAAATGACTCTCTAAAACTTTGTGGGTTGCCTCAAAGGCTTAAAATGCTCAATTAATCATTCCACTAGGATCCCAAGGTATATCAATGCAAATTTAAGTTATCAAATATTTGGATCTAAGTCGTGAGTATATGGTAACATAGATCATGTAACAATGAAATATAACCCTCTTCTTGTGCATTGCCATGCCGTAAGAGAACAATTCATGAATACAGAGTAAATGCTAATGCCAATTTCTTGTAATTTTAGCATATTAGAAACATAGAGAGGCCCGTCATTTCTTCCTTTATCGAAATAACTATATAGTAGCAATAAATTTAATTATATAACTTTCATTAGTAGCATCATGAGAATAAGTAAGTTGCGAGCCACCAATATAATCCTTAACAAAAGCAAACTTCTCTTATATAGTGTAGTTGGGGGAGTTCAAAAGCATGATAGGATTATGAAGTGCGGGTGCAACACTAATAATTTTATTCTTATCACAAATAACAATAGTATATTCATCTCTATGTATCATAGGGGCATCATGGCCTTCAATATATCAAGCATGAAAGTCATCAAAAATAGTTTTTTCACCTAATGAGTTCAAAGGATCATGTATTTCATTTCTTCCTCTAGTAAGCATGGAGGGTAAGAAAGCACTTCAAAAGTTTCTTCCAAATGGTACTAGCTTGTGAACAATTCTGCCCCATGACCCGTTTTAGCTGCTTACTATGTTGAGACTCCCATTCAAGGCAATAGGATGGACGAAGAGAGAGGCTATTTTTTTGGCATATTGCCATGCTACGAGATCGCCCATCTGCCCATTCGGCAACAGGATTTGAAGGATTCTTCTCACTTCCACTTCCCAAAAGATCTCACATATCTTAAAGCAACTTTGTCCCATTCCATGGCTAAGATTTAACCTGATCATACCAGGGTCTGGCCAAGCCCGAAGTGAAAACCTCCTAGGCCCGGACCAACCCGAAACACCTGAATAATACAAATTTTCATTTAAATTTTTTATCTTTGGGCATTTAATATATTATTTTTGCTATTTTTCAACTAAAATAAGTATTTAAGCCTCATTTAGTCTTCCAGGCCGGGCTTTGCGCTTAAAAAACTGAGCCCAAGCCTGGCCCAGATGTCGGGCTTTCGGGGATGGGCTACCAGGTCGGGCTGCCCATGTGCAGGTCTAGCTAAGATAGCCCCTGGGCCCACTTGTGTGAGAAAAACACAAGACATGTGCACAAACAAGAACATACAAAGAGCGCCACCGTATTGCCTGGCCGTCCGATCTGATCTGAGTCGGAGAGAAAGACCATCAACGGTCAAATCATGTTCCACGTGGAGCCGGATTCACCAGATCCTCTTCGGGGCACGCCAAAAGACCAAATTACCCACTGTCTACCCTCCACCCCCCACCCCTCTCCCTCTCGCGCTGGTCCCCTCTCCGTGCTGTTCCCCGCTCGCTCGCTCCCTCTCCTGCGCTCTCCGGCGCCGCCCAGAGGACCCCCGACGCCGCCCTCCCCGCGGAACTCCGGCGCCTTCCAGCGCCACCCGACGTTGCTGTTCCCGCGGAGGCCCGGTGCCCCCCGGCTCCCTTCGACGCCGCCCCTCCCCGTGGAGCCCCGGCGCCCCGCGGCCTGCCCGTCCCCGATGCGCGCCGCCCTCTCCCGCGGAGCTCTGACGCCGCCAGGTGAGGGTTCCTTGCTTTCCTTGTATGCTCCTTCGCGTGATTTGTGCAGTCCCCTAATAAACCCTAGGTTTTGTGGCGGAGGTTGATCAATGACATCGTGGGAGGGATGAGATGCTGCTCTATTTCTGGCATGTGAACTTATTTGGGGAATTCAATAGTCACCATGAGAGAAATCTTATTAGTTTATGAGCTATATAATTTTTTATTTTTCTCGGAGCAATCGATTTGTTGTTATGTTTAGAGATGTTGTTTTTGTTGTCTAGTTTTGGAGGAATTTTGTGCCATAGCCTAGTGAGCTTGCCAATTTCGAGTTAGTTAAGGGGCTGTTTGGTTCCTGCCCAGGCACGTCCCGCCAAATCATGGGCGTCGTTGGGGCGCCAAAATATCGGCGAGCGATTTGTCCGCCGCCGTTTCGCCAGCGCTTTGGCGCAAAAACAGAGGGGAAAGGCTCAAGCGGGGCTGGCGTGCCGAAAATTTGGATTCCATCCAAACAGGATACGAAGCGCCGGTCAACACCTATATATTGGCTGGGCAGGCAAGGGCGCCAATCCAAACAGCCCCTAAGAGTCTGGACTTGCTCTTGGGGAAGTGATGTGCTCAACCTCTATGACATTGGCTTAGCAATTTAGCTACTCCCTCCGATCCATATTAAATTGTCGCTGATAATATGGTTCCATATTAATTCAGCGAAAATTAATATGGATCGGAGGGAGTAGCAAAATCTGACACTTATCTGGTTGTTTGTTTGCGTGTCGTGGACATGGAGGGTTCAATGTCTTTGGAAGATTTCTTACTTTGGAATCAATATTTATTATATGCTGTTCTCTATCCGCAGGTAGGGTTTGACCAAGGGAAAACGGAAAGACATGCTACTCCTTCCGTGTGAACTGCTGTGATGCATTGCCTAAACTGAGAATCCACCCCATCTTGAGTGAAATCATGGCGCGAAAAGGAAGTCAAAGTAAAAGTGGTCCGAATCTCGCTTCACCTAATCGGCAAAATACAACTAATGGTGATATACTAAATACACCAGAAAGAGATCCAGTGCATGGTGAAGATCCAAGTTCACATCTTCAAGGTAAATCAAATGGTTCTGGAGGGAACACTGGCCAGAAAACAAAAAGCAACAAGAAGAATAACAAAAGCAATGGCACCTCCTTTGGTAAATCTGATGACATAACTTCACATAAACAACAACCAGAAGATATCAGTACTGATATGCAAAATTCAGAAGAACCTGGGCCACCTTTCAGCAGTACCAGACCAAGAAGAGATGGCAAGAAATCCTCACGGCGTGGCTTTGGTAAAAACTCATCAGTAGAACAAACTCCATTGCGTATTTTGACAGAGCAAGTCAAAGAGAAGACCAGGCATGTTACTTCCATGGCTGCATCCCTTTTTAGAACCTCGATGATGTATGTGATGGAAGAAAGCAAAGTATTGGTTGAGAAAAATAGGCCAGCTATCACAGCTTTCATGGCAATGGCAGAAAAAGGGCGTGCCTATGCCCTCGGCAAAATGGAGTATGTTTATCCTATTGCTCGGGCCTGGATGTTTAGTGCTGGAAAGCTGATGTTGCTCTTGTTGACTGTTTGGTTAGACTGCAACATAAGGGGCTTCGATTCTCTGCTTCGTCTGGGGACAAATTCCCTTATTGCAATACTTTGGTGCAGCATGTTGTCAATTTTTGCAATGATTGGGATAAAGAAAATGCTCATGTTCATGGTATGACCAACTATCTTTTTCTTCTTTTCTAGTTACCTTGCTGACAATTTAATGTTTACTGTGCTAACAGTGGTTTGGACTTGGTCAACATTTATTTTCTGCACTTTTCTCTCATGAGTGCAAAAGTAGTTTCAGTAAAATTTCTAATCACTAGCCTGTTTAGTCCATGCAACATGTATAGTCTTCTGCAGTTGATGATGCCTTTCTAAGTTTTTATTATGCTCTCTTACTTGAAACTTTGAATTGTCAAATCAAAGTAGATGTGCTTAATGTCCTGGCAGTATTTTCATTTTTGCTATTCTCTCTTTGTGATCTAGGTGATTGCTGCTTCTGTGGTTGCCTTTATTGGTATTGGTTTTGCTGTCCTGCTTGTCGCGGTGCTTGCAGTGGTGATTTTATGGCTGTATGGAAGCTTTTGGACAACAAGCACTGTAGTAATTATTGGAGGTCATATTCTACAACTTGTCTACTATTCCTTTGTGACCACTCTTACTGAACATTTCATAGTGTGTAAAAATTCTCTAACATTGCTTAAAATGCAGGTGCTTCCTTTTTGTTGAAGCATGAACGATTTGCTCTGCTTGTCACCTGCCTATATTCAATGTATTGTGCAAGAAGCTACATTGGATGGCTTGGATTACTTTTGAGCCTGAATTTGTCTTTCTTTTCAACTGACGTTCTAGTCCAGTTCCTGAAGAAAAATGTAGACAATGAAAATGGTTCTTCAAGGAACTCTGATCAAAATTCAGACAGATCAAGCAATTTCTTTGGGGAATTTCAGCAATCATCAAAAGACAGCAGCTCACATTCTGGATATACTCAACAATCTAATCGTGGCCCTGGTGATCCGTCAACAAGTGGAGCTGAGGAGTTAACCTCTGAAGATGAAGTGGCACGTTTATTGAATTGCGCCGATCACTATTCAGCATTTGGATTTCGCCCGTATGAAATCATAGATGTGTCAGTACTCAAGAGAGAATACAAGAAAAAGGTGATGCTAAAGATAAAACTAATGTCAGCTGTATGAGTGCCATATGAATGTTCATATGCTGCAAGGTTTGATTATATCTTTGTTAATTGTGATTACTGATTTTGCAGGCTATGTTAGTCCATCCTGATAAGAATATGGGCAATGATAAAGCTGCTGATGCATTTAAAAAGCTTCAAAACGCATATGAGGTTCACATCCATTCATTGTTGAAATAATTACATATTCAATTAAAATGCATCTTTTTATAAGATCATGTATGTATTCATGAGTCCACAACTGTACACACAGGTTCTTCTTGATTCAGTGAAACGAAAGACATATGACGATGAGTTAAGGAGGGAGGAGCTACTGAACTACTTCAGGCGGTTCCAGGGTGCTTCTCAAAAGGTTTTCCTAGCTATTCCTTACCAAATGATGTTTAATATTTACGCTTTGCTTGTTTTCTCTTATATCTTCTTTCCTTAAAAGTAGTTCCATGCATCATTCTTGTAACTGCCTGCAACTGCTGCTAACCCATCCATGCTAGTTGCCTCCTGTGCGAGGGAAAGGTACCCAGTTTAGCTGGACTAGAGAATCACCCTACTGTGGCCATGTTTCAATTAATTATGGTGTATTGACATGTTTTTGAAGTGCATGAGAAGGGTTTGCATTTGAACTACCCCCTCCGTTCCTAAATATGAGTCTTTGGAGAGATTTCACCATGGACTACATATGGATGTATATAGATGCATTTAGAGTGTAGATTCACTCATTTTGCTCCATATGTAGTCCATGGTGTGGAATCTCTCCAAAGACTTATATTTAGGAACGGAGGGAGTATTCAATTGCATGATAGTTCATGTTTTTCAGGTTAACCTGAGAAAAAAAAATGAAACTGCCAGCAATCACTTTACCACTTACGAGCGGATTCGGGATTTGGCTGATTTGTGCTTTGCTGGATTTGCAAAATCACAATGCTTTTTTTTTCATTTGGTCTCAATTAATTGAGGACAATTTCGGAAGCCTGGCCCAGTAATAGTCATAGTTAGTGGAAGTTGATTTGACCAGTGGTATGGATTTTACTGTTCAGTTAAGTTCCTAGTGGAAGTTGATCTGGCCAGGGAATTGGTATGTATTTTACTGTTCAGTTTAGTTAAGTTCAATGTTCTTGTGTGCATTGTCTTGTGTTGGAAAAACATTATATTTAGCTGTCCATAGCCCTGATTTAATGTCTTGGAAAAGCATTATTTACCAGAAGGGTGCTGGATGGTTTCAGTGGCAACAATTGCTCATTGGTTTTTGACCCAACTGTAGACGGTGTCCTTGATTGCTCTGATGCAAACATGCAGTTTCCATGATGGTTTGGTGTCATGGTTTTGATGTGAAAGTGACTTCCGACAGTAGGCAGTTCGATCGTTTGGGGATGGAATCATGTTACATGCAATAGGTTCATATGTATTCGTTGCAGTAATTTTTTTTGTCAGTCTGAATAGTGTGACGTTCCTAATATCTGGTATCATTTTGTGTTGCAATTGTAAAATTTATTCTTGCAACTGCCATCAGTTGTTTTATGAGACTAGTGTTTGGGAAATGTTTATGTTGGTTTAACAATCCATTCTGCCAAGGTGGTCTGAGATAAAAACAGAAGACACAAGAATAGTAGATGTACTATCTACATATTAATACAGCTTCATAGTTTTCAGTTTGCTTTAATTTATCCTCCTCCTTAGAAAGTATCAAATATGACTACACATCTGATGCCATAATTTATTTTGCTGTTTTATTTTGTTTACTAGAAAGGAGGACATGGTACATTTCAACAAGGGTTTAGCCCCTCTGAAGGTGTTGATGAAGGACCTTCTGCTCTATCAAGAAGAATAGCCTGCAAGAAATGTGGCGATTTCCATCTGTGGATCTATACAGGAAGACCTAAGTTGCAGGGCAGATGGTGTCAGGTATTTTCTTTTGGTATATGGCTGTGGTTGCTTTTGATTCTGTGCTACTAGTAAATGTTCCGTATAAGTTACTTTTCTTCATCACAGGATTGTAAAGAGTTTCATCAGGCTAAAGATGGTGATGGATGGGTTGAGCAGTCATTTCAACCGGTCCTATTTGGGATGCTGCACAAGGTAATGTCAGATTATTCCAACTCATGATATGACCAACTGCAAAAACTTTTAGCCACCACAAATGTCTTGTGACTGATGTCTTATGATATTTACAATTATGCAGCCCGACCTGCCTCGTGCATTTGTTTGTGCTGAAAGCAGCATTTTTGATGTCACCGAGTGGTTCAGCTGTCAGGTAAAAGTTTATATGTTTTATGAATATTTTCTTTATTACATTTGATTGCTCATCAGTTTGATCTTTGGTCAGTACATATCTATGTGTTGTAAGGCATGGCTACTATATGGTATACCTAGATGCTTATCTGTTTGAACCACTGAAATCCTGTGTTTCGTTCATGAGAACTGTGACCAAGAAACTTCGTATTAGTGCAGTATAAGTTCAGTAAGGTGATCACTTGCCACTGTTAGTTTGAAGTTTAGCCAGAATCTCTCTGGGCATTGTCTCCGGTTCTCAGTTTACTATTAAGATAAAAAAATGAATGGTGAATAGGAAAGCAGTAAACGTACTAAATCATAGCTACAGCTAGAGGACATTTGCAGGTTTCTGAAATCTGAGGCGTAGAGTGGAGTGACACACTTCCGGTCAGGGTCATTATTTCACACTCCGCCTAGGGAGCAGAAAGAGAAGCAAAGGAATATATGAACTGATACACAATTTTCTGTTTTGTTCTCCAGGGAATGAGATGTCCACCGAACACCCACAAGCCGACCTTCCACGTGAATGCCAGTTTGGCAAAGCAAGGTAGTGGCAAAGGGAGCACGTCAGGGCCGAGGGGTGGAGTCCCAAACATGGATGCAGGAGTCGATGAGGAGTTCTTTGAGTGGCTGCAGAACGCTATGCAGTCTGGCATGTTTGAAGGGCAAGGCGACCCCCCTTCTCCGGGCAGCGGAAGCCATGCAAAGAGTGGTGGTGGTGGTGGTGGTGGCGGCGGCGGTGGTAGTAGTAACAGGAAAAAGAGGAAGGGCAAGAAGCAATGGTAACTCACCTGGGCAGGGAAAAGATAAATAAAGGATTTTGAGTGCATCCACGCAAGGCAAATGGCCAACTTAGTTCGTCCCTGGATGCTAAAGACTGGCATGGTACGCGTACGCTGAGACGCCATCGAACATCCCGACTCGACTTGGTAAGATTTCAAATTTCGAGAATCGAAATTCAGATGAAAAACGAGAGCATGTATGTGTATGGCAATGCTGGTGGATGTATTGTTACTCGCCTTACAATGAGGCCCAAAAATGTTACCCTAAGTGCAAGAAATATATGTCATTATATCTGGAAACTTGTCTATTCTTCTCGGGATGAACTTGCATTTATTTTGCTGAAGTAAAAATGTTTATCTTGACTTTGCTGTAGTTCTCATGGTCTTCTGATCTGACTCAACACTTGATAGCATACAGATGGTGAAAGCTAGCTGCTGAAATGTCCAGTTGTATGTAGCCATCACTCACCAGTACCATTAAGCTCCCAACCAAATGGCGTAGCAAATCAAAAAAGGAGCTACCAGGCACCACTGGCGACAGTGACGTGCCTCTGCTTAGCCACCGTGGCAGTGACATGTCTCTGCTTTGCGTGATGATTAAGCTCGATAATGACACAAACCTTAAACACTTTCCATCATCTGGGTGAGCTTTAGCATCATGCTACAGTTAGAAATCTCTGTCACCTTTTCCAGGACAAATACAATCATTCTCACCCCCCGCCTCACTTTGTGTACAAACAGAAAGATTAGTACTAGGAATCAAAATTGCATGCCTTTTGTACGTGCTGCAATTTTGAGCTGAGTGACGTGGGATTTTACGTGACGACATTCAGTCAGCATTTCCTTTTCTCTTTCAAGGATATACTCGTACATGGAAATTGCAAGAACATCCACTGCTTGTTGGTTACGCCGGGTCGGGTCGATCGACTAGTTTTAGTTGATTGTAACCCTGTCAGTGGAGGAATGAATTAGTGGCCGGCTAGCTGTCAGGTGACTGAAAATCGAATTTGGGTCAGTCGAGTCGTCACAAGCCGTTGGATGCAAGATGGATGGCCAGATCATCTTCTTCAATCTCCAAAATGATTGACTCTTCATCTTCTACCTCTAAACCGCCGGCCTATCACAGGCCTAACCGCCGCTGTCCGCTGCCGGCGGCGGGAGCGCTGATCTACTCGCTGTTCTATCCTAGAAACAAATCAAGCAAAACCGCTGTATATATTATGATTGCAAAAATAAAGAAATTGCACACTGTATTAGTGTGATATTTTCACAAAGCACCCCGGACAACACACATAATCCCTGACGAGGCAGGAGAGGACACGCATATGCACTGTGCCGCCATCAGCAGCGACAACAAGCTAGCTTTGTACTCGTCAATAATAGACTGCGCTGGCATCAGCTGCAGCTAATTCTTCGGGCCGCCGTCGTGGGAGGCGGCGGCGCCGACGACCCCTTCGTTGCCGGCGAGGATGAGGTACTTGTCCCTCCTCGTCAGCCCGGTGCGCTCGTACCCGAGGGCCTCTGCCACCCGCCGCTGCACCTCGTTAGCCACGGCGCGCGCCTCCTGGTCGCCGCACTCGACGGGGTCGAGGAACTGGACGAGGTACGACGGCACCGGGTTCATCAGCAGGTACAGCGGGTCCAGCATCTTCCTGCCCCCCGCCGTCGTGCCGTGGAACATGTCCACCGCCAGGTGCAGCGCCACGGGCACCACGTCCACGCCGCCGGCAGCCAGCTCCGCGAACAGTGGGCTGAACCGCAGCAGGAACGGCTCCCTGCACGTGGTGCCCTCCGGGCACACCACCAGCCCGCCGCGGCCGCCGCGGCGGGCGAGCTGTGCCTGCATGGCCCCGCGGTCGGCGGCGCGGTCGCGGGTGAGGCGGAACGTGGGGATCGGCGCGAGCATCTCCGACAGGCGGCTGATGCTGTAGGTGGCCGCGGCGAGGTCGCGCCGGCCGGCGGCAGCGGACACGCAGAGCGGGTCCAGCAGCGACCGGTGGTTGCACGCGAAGAGGTTGCCCTTGCTCTTGTCCCCGGCAGACGGCAACGACGATGCGATCATGCGGTTGTGCATGCCGAGGCTGGCGAGGAGCGGCACCGAGAGGGAGAAGGGGAGCAGGAGGAAGACGGCAGTGCGGAGCACGGCGAGCGGCGCACCGAGCGGGAGCCACACGAACATGGCGAGCGTGGCGGCGGGCGTCGGCCGGAACGCGGTGCGGCCGTCGTGGAACACCAGGGGCTTCGGGTACCGCCGCGGGTGCAGCGCCCCGCGCCGGCGCCGCGTCGACTCCGTCGGCACGTACACCTCCTGCATGCATGCAATAAATTGTCAGCGACAGCCCACCAACCAAAGCCGGTTAACAGAAGACTATGCTACACGTACGTAGTACACGACAGGAAATATTGAAGATATGCTCGAATTAATCAACGGCCAGGATGTTAACTTAAAGGTAGTTGTAAACCAGGAGTAGCTCTCTTTTCAGAAAGGCGTTGAAGAGCCAGTATCTCTAGCTTTCGAGTACGGCTGGGGACAGCAACATCTGTGATATGATTATAGATCCACCGGGCAGTATATAATTATCTTCGAGTATGATTGGGAAAAGTAGATGTACATGCGTGCATGAGTTTAATTTAGGGGTTATGTATTTGTGGAAACACCTTCTCAACAAGCTCATAGATGAGCATCATGTCAAAAGTATTTATGCAAAAGTATGTTTAAAATGCCGAAATAAGATGCCGAACATATTTTTCTACGTTTCCACTATATATTTGATCATATCATATTGCGTAAATAGCCTCTTACATAAATGTAGGGAAAGGCTGCGTACAATAGACCCAAAGTGATTGGACCCATCCCCGGACCCTACACAAGCGGGAGCTACATGCACCGGGCTGCCTTTTTTTATATTGCGTAAATCTTTCTAATTTTTGTTGTTAAAATATGATGCACATCATGAAATTAATGAAAGGCCCAGGTGTTGGTGTTACTAGAACCATCTCTCTCATTTTCCGGAAGGTGTTGAACTGGACAGTATCTCTACCTATCGAACACTGCTCAAGATAGTAACATAGGACAAACTCTCTCGTTTCTCGGATGGCGTTGAACTGGCCAGTACCTCTAGCCATCGAATACTGTTGGGGATAGTAACACAGATCCACCACCACCATTATATAAAGAATGATCGTGATCACATGATGCTGAACGTGTACTACTGCTTACTACTTTTCTCTTGAAAGCTGACGTTTTGGACAACTTATTTTGGCACGATTATGCACGGCTCTTTCCATACATATCCAAGCGTAGCTAACTACTCCCTTCCCTTCGTTCCTAAATATAATCTTTTTAAAGATTTTAAATGAACTACAACATACGAATGAATATAGACATATTTTAAAATGTAGATTCACTCATTTTTCTCCGTAGTATGTAGCCTCTTGTTGGAATCTCTAGAAGGACTTACATTCGAGAACACAGGGAGTAGGACTAAAACAGAAGTAGGATACTGTGCAGGCACTGTAGGGGGACTGTAGGTGCATCAGTGCATGCATGCATGGTGGCTTGCAATCACTGATCGAGGTGGTGCATGTGCATGTGCATGTGCATTCAGTCGGTCGAGTTGACGTATGATCCATGGAATGCAGTTCGACCAGGTCCGACACGGACACGTACGCAACGCTCGAGCGAGATCAACCACTCGAATTAGCTAGGAGGATGCACATCTCAATCATGGAAATTTTACTATATATGTGCCGGCATCCGTGTAGGAGCCATATACACCTTCAGATTTGACGAATTGAACGTGACAGAGAAACATATTGCTTGCTAATCGTAGTAACATCAAGTATATGCCACGCAAGAAATAGACCTGAACTAAAATACTACTCCCTCCGATCCTTAGCTAGTCTAACTTACTCAAGAGTAACATGCAGCGATGAGAAGGTGTTGCATATTCTTAAGTTAGTACTCCCTGCCCAAGTGGGAGCTACATGCTTTGTTTAAAAAAGGAATTTCAGTCACTTCTCTAAGCAATAGAACCATGTAACACCCAACCATCACCATTTATTCCCACCACACCATGTACTCTCTCCTTTTTTTTAGTCCGCATATAAGATTTATCTTAAGTCAAACGTAGTAAAGCTTAACTAAAATTATAGAGAAAAAAATATTAACATTCATAATATAAAATTGATATCACTAGATGCATCAAACTTTTCATGTTGCATATTTCTAGTATTGTAGATGTTGATAATTTCTTATATATATTTGGCCAAACTTTATGAAGTTTGTCAGACTAATCTTATATGCAAAGTAAAACAAACGGAGGGAGTACTATGCAAATATAGTGAAAAATCGCAGCAACATTTTGCTAGAATTGCACACTTTCAAGACACCAGTTTTAGCAACGCTTAGTGATCGATGTAGTAGTAGTACAACTAGTAGAATTTTGAGTGACTAAGACATAAAAATTCCAGGCTATCTTGTC
>NC_057808.1:539796478-539805591 GCF_018294505.1 Triticum aestivum | reverse complement strand
GACACGCTTGTTTTCACCAAAAAAAGTAGAATACGCTTGCATGCGAATTTCAGTGACAGTTTCTTTCTTTTTATCTTTTCTCCATCAATATCTTGAACAAACAAGCACACCCCTTATTTTTTCTTCTTTAAACTTATCTCGCTTATTTTCAAGAACATTAATAGCATGCATATCAGCGCCCTCTCGCTTATTTTCAAGAACATTAATAGCATGCATGGAGTAGTAAAAAACCATTGGTGGCTAACCTTGCAGTACTTTTGGAAGATGTGCCGAAACGAGCACCCCAGTCCACCAATGCCGACGACGGCGCCGCCCTTGGCCCCAATGGCCTCCTCCACGTCCATCCGCCTCATCGCCTCGCCTTCGTCCTCCACGAGACCCAGGTAGTACCCTCCGAGCTCCCTCAGCTCCGGCGCGACGACGGCGTCGACAGCGAGGTACTCCTTCAAGAACGACTCCACCATCACCCTCGGCATGCTGCTCACGCACACGCAGCGCCTTCGCCGCCGCGCGGCCCCTGCCGTCGCTGGAGCAGACGTGGCCGCGTGGAACACCTCGGCGCTCACGTCCTGCAGGAACAGCTTGGGCATGACGGCCATGCCTAGCCGGCCAAACGCGTCCTTCCGGAGCCCCGCGAAGGTCACCATCACCATGGCCTTCATGGCGAGCTCGTCCGTGAGGAGGCGGAGGAGAGGGTAGAGCAGCAGCAGAAGGAGGCCGCGGAGGAGCCCGCCGGCCTCGAGGGCCACGAGCATGAAGTAGGGAAAGGTAGAGGAGGACATCAGCAGGGCGCCTTCCACCTCGCACACGATGGCGCCGCCGCCAGCACAACCACCATTATTGTTGTCGTTGTCCATCGTCCCCGGTGCCGGGAGCGCGTCCAGCGGCGCCGTCGACGACTCGCGCCTCTGTGATGGTGGCAGCCTCTCGGTGGCCGACGTCGGCGCGGGTGGCGCACGGCTGATGAGGGACTTGAGCCGCCGGATGAGGATCTTGTTGTACAAGAGGAGGGACTTGGTGAATGCTTTGGACATGGCGGCAGCCGGCGGTGCGTGCCACCACAAATGTTGAGGCAGGTAGCTAGTGTTGAGATGTGGTGAAAGGCAGCAGACGCTGAATGTGTTTATATAGATAGGAGAAAGATACGTGCTGGCGTGCACTAGCGGGAGCGGGATTAATAAAAAATAAGTGCTGGCGTGCTGGAGTACAAATTTTTTTTAAACACAATACAAATGCTCGCATACCGGCATATACACTTAACTCTTTGAACGCATGCACGCGCACTCCACCCCTAGAAGCATCTTCGATATACCGAGCCTTCATAGTCGACGGGAATTTCTCCTCCCGCTAAATGCATATCGCCGGAAGGCCAATAAATCCAGAAAAATACGATCACAAGTGGCAAGTCTAAGACTTGAACCCTGGCCGTTGGTTCCACCACAAGGAACCTAATCATGTTAGCTCCGCTCAGTTCACATTAGAGTACAAGTTTGTTGTTGTGTCATGTATCATTGGTGTTTAATCTTGGATTGGTTTGCTACACTCTGCTAACTTTCATAAAGCCGCGTAATAGATGGGGCCGACTATTTCAAGGCCGTCCATTTTTTTCTTCCATCGGCCACTTTTTCCTCCACCGATCTAATCAGCAATCCAACGGACCACAACCTTCCCTTTCCTCTAGTCTTCTCCCTCTAACAACATCGTGCCACTGTACCTCCACTATGTTGAAGTTGTGTCGAATATAGTGTACAAGGTAGGTTACAGTTGGACTTGTAGTAGTATTGTGTTTAGATAGGATATGGAGTCGTGTCGTAGTAGGACACTTGTATCCTAGGCCTCTCATATGTAGCGGGGCTAGACACACGATGTAACCTATGCCAGCATAATAGCACAGGTGCGCAAGGGGGAGCCGGCGGAGTATGCCGGCGCTCGGGTGGCCGGTGTGCGGTATTGTGACGGTGTCACGGGGAGGAGCGCCCGTAGTCAAGCCCCGCGGATGTAGCCATATCGGTGAACCTCGTTAACAAATCTCAGTGTTGTGCCTCGTATGATTGCTTGGTCCTCGGATGATCAACGGTATGCCTCAGATTTATTTTGACAAGTGGTATCATGAGCAAGGTTCGAAGGATCCGTGGAAGTTGATCTAGAGGAAGTAAGATATCATTGGAGTTCTGCAGAAGCGATTGCAGTCGGAGCGATATAAGAAGCAGAGGTGTTCCAGCGGTTGTGATCTTCTCGGAAAAGCGAATCAGATCGAGGCGGCGGCGGCGTAAACGTGCAGCAGCAGGAGACTTGTGATCGGACGGATGGCACAGGCGTGGCTAGGCAACCGTGAAAGGTGTAGCGGCAGATGGCTACGTGGCCCAACAGGGGTCTGCCAGTGTGTGCTGGCGGGCTGGTCCAGGTGGGGCTGTCCGAGCCGGCAGGTGTTCGGGACGAGGCGCAGACACGTACGTACGTGTGGCTGGTTGCTCAGGAGCGTTGCATGCACGTGATTTGTTTGGACAAAAAGAGGACAGAGTCCTCATGTGAGACATGGAAAGAGGCAGCAGATCGATTGGGCGAAGGAAATATCCATTGATACGTCCATTGGAAATAGCAAGGTTGTGGCAAGGCAAAAGCTAGCATGATGAGTTGAGCCTAGTAGCTAGTACACGTGAGGACCAGAATGTTTTTTGGTTGGAACTGCTGTAGTATGCGGAAGCTGTTCGTGTACTTGGGGTATCGCGTGAAAAGTTTGGATAATTTTTCACAGGGTCAGTCATATGAAGAACCATGGCGCCAACGGGTACCAGGTCTGAGGTGGAGAAGTTCAGGAACTGAAAACCTTGGGCTATGGCAGACAATGGTGGAAGAATTGTTGGCACAATAGGGATGCTTGAGAGCGTTGCGGGAAGTCATGCCGGCTAAGTTGGAATTATGTGTGATGGATGAAAATTCACGGAATATGATTTGGGAGCCTCGAGCGTGTCATACAGTCGAACGAGTTCGGCTGGGTCGGACTAGATAGTCTGATGGATCGACGTGGATGTCGGTCAAAGCAGAAGACGGCGGTGATTTCAGCGACGACGACATAGAAGCGTGATGCTGATGGTGGCCGACTTCTGGGTCGTGGAAACACGTGGCACAAGCCCGAGGCTTGTGTGACTTCGACAAGACTATGGCGCGGGATTGATTCAAGGTGGTGTATACACGGAGCTTGAAGTCGATGAGGCACATGGGTGGACCGATCATCTACCACGGAGTCATGTTGAAGGTGGAGCTGGAGTCTGGATGACTTCACTCAGTGCTGGATTGAGGGGCTACGGCGTAAGTCGACAGAGAGTCGAAGCCTATTCAGCGGGAAAAAGTGAGGGACACGTGGTTTGGACTGGAGCCCAGTGGTCTGATGGAAGCGTGAAACTCGTCATCGGTCGGTGATGATCGGTGGTACTCTGTAGTGGGGGTTGAGTGGTGTGGTTTCGCGACCCTTGAGACTCGACCAGGACAGCGGAGGCTCAACGCGGTAATAGCGGTGAGGCGTGCGGTGCGCACGGGGCATGGAGACGGGCCAGGGCTCTGGTGGTCATACATGTGGTGAGAAAACTGTGAATTTGACTCGGGATGACTACAAGCAACGGTGAAATTCCTTCATGTTTCAGACAGGCGGTCAAGATAGGGGTGGTGATGTTGAGTTCAGGTAACTCTTATGTGTGACCCCCAATATGTGAGTTGTTCATTTTCACGCAGGTCAGTGATCAGTGTGTGATGGCGTTGGACTGATACTCTGGAAGTTGGGAGCACAAACTAGAGTAACAAAGAACTTAATTTTGCTCGAGTGTTGACTATGGTCAAGAAAAGAAGGGACTACAAGTTGCAGGTGGAGTCATATGGAGTCTTTGGAGTAGCAGCGGTACTCATGTGATAAACTCAAGTCCAATGTACATGGAAGTTTGACACATTGACGAATTCAAGGTGGTGGAGAATATTCGCCAAGGTGGAGTTTGTTGGAGTTGTGTCGAATATAGTGTACAAGGTAGGTTACAGTTGGACTTGTAGTAGTATTGTGTTTAGATAGGATATGGAGTCGTGTCGTAGTAGGACACTTGTATCCTAGGCCTCTCATATGTAGCGGGGCTAGACACACGATGTAACCTATGCCAGCATAATAGCACAGGTGCGCAAGGGGGAGCCGGCGGAGTATGCCGGCGCCCGGGTGGCCGGTGTGCGGTATTGTGACGGTGTCACGGGGAGGAGCGCCCATAGTCAAGCCCCGGGGATGTAGCCATATCGGTGAACCTCGTTAACAAATCTCGGCGTTGTGCCTCGTGTGATTGCTTGGTCCTCGGATGATCAACGGTATGCCTCAGATTTATTCTAACACACTACCACCATACCTAGCCACTCGTGGCCGGCGATGATGCCTCAACGCCATGCCCTGCCCGAATTGGGTCTCCGTTCCCGGCCATCCCTCCAACCCACTATTAACGGTGTCGACGATAGCACGCACCCAACACCCGACCCCATCAGCCCCCACCTGTCCTCCACGGCGATGACTCGCGGAGACGGCCAAGTCCTTCCCCATCACCCCCACCCCCGTCTTCGTCTTGGCGTCGCCTTGCCTTCTTCTCACTCTCACAAATTGCTGACGCCATTGTAATTTCAGCCGTCTAACAAATAATCAACGCGTAATAAATTTACCTTCTGTAAAAATGAGGGACTACATATAAGTCCGGTACTTGAAAACATTTCAGGCTCCAATTACTTTTCTAATAAACCACTAGATCTTGATGCAATGGTCTAAAACAGATCAAACATGGTTCATCTTCAACCTCCCCCATCTCTTCTTCCTTATGCGCGCCCCAGCCTACCCCGCCCAACCGACGGCCTCCACCACCCGAGACCAGCGGGCGCTACCGAGCACCGCCTCACAGCCCGCCCACCCCTCAACCTCCCCCACTGCCATTGTTGGTCGCCACCTCGTCGGCCATTTCTCTAACCCCTACGATCCGCAGGAACCTCTGCGACCCCCACAACGCCTCCCCCTATTAAGATTCTTCCTCCCGACACCGCAGCTCGCAACCGCTCCCGACTCCGGCATGGTCCTGACACATCCTCTTTGGCCTCGTGCGAAGCAGAAATCGACTGATGTAGAGGAACTTTTAGGAACATTAATTCAGGTTGTAAGCATGCAATGATGTAGCCGTTATATCAGTGAGGCTGGTCGTAATGGGAGTATCGTAGTATCATGCATGCCAACTAGGTACAATTTAGATGAGGTGACATAGAATTAAATGATGACAAAGAGGGTCGAGTATCATATCATGATACCGTATCATAATAAATGCTATGCTACTATGTGTCATGCATGACAATATATTGTCATCTGTGATACTAATATACTCCCTCCTTTCCGGTTTATAGGGCTTATCTCAAAATTTTAGTTTTTCCATTTTATAAGGCTCAATTTGGTTGTTCCCCATCACAAGGTCAGATTCCAAGATGCATGAAATCATTGCATGCAAGTATTAAGAGAAAATTGACCAATGCATGTACTTTATGCATGCATGCATTGCAATTAATGCATTGGTAAACATATTTTTTTTGAAGAAAACAAGAGCATTAATTGGGTGCTTTTATAAACTACAAAAAATATTCCACCACTCACCATCTAACTTGGTTGGTGAGATTTCTGAATTGAGCCCTATAAACCGAAAAGGAGGGAGTATACTACTATGCATTAGAGCATGATTAATAATATAGCCAATTGTTGCCTATAACATATTGCCATGTCATCTATAGCCAATATGGATAGTAGTGGGCTACAAGGAAGTACTACTTTTTTACCACATGGTCCACCATACACTCTCTTCTTGGAGCCCGTGTTATAGCCGGCTGTAAATCTACAACCCGCTTCTCTTCTCTCTCCTCTTCTCTCTCATCCAACTCAGCAAAGATATAATATTTAAAGTCTTACAGCCCGTCTATGCACTAGTAGAAAAAGGGTCATCTGTCCCGGTTGGTAAGGGCCTTTTGTCCCGGTTTTTGAACCGGGACTAAAGGGTCGTTACTAATGCCCTAGCCCTTTAGTCCCGGTTCTTACACAAACCGGGACAGATGGGCCTCCACGTGGCCGGTGCGGCGAGCCCAAGCAGGAGGGCCTTTGGTCCCGGTTGGTGGCACTAACCGGGACCAATAGGCATCCACGCGTCAGCATTTCAGGGGCTGGGGTTTTTGTTTTTTTTAAGGGGGGGTTGGGGGTTTTGGGGGGTTAATTTAGATGTTTCATATATTGTGTTAGCTAGCTAATTAATAGAGAGAAGTGTCCTCTCTTATCTCCATGCTTGGTCGACGCTACGTACTATATACGTATAGAGAGGACTAGACACGCTAGCTAGTAAGCAAATGAAGGAAACAGAAGATCGTCATGAACATATGCATACAGAGAGAAGTGATATCGACCACCTCTCCTTCTCCGAGAGATTGGTCGAACAACAAGTTCTCGTATATCTATCCGACACTACCGGCTACATATATACAATAATTATCTCTTACAATATAATCTCCTAATTAAATTGTAAGAACACAGGGTCCACATAGTATTCTCCGTTTTCAGCGATCACGTGGTCAAGGAAGAATGCCGCCAATTCCTCTTGAATTGCTCGCATACGATCTGGTCCTAGGAGTTCATCCCGCATCCGAAAGATCTAATTTGAAGAAGGGGGTCAATACATATATATATGAATAAATGAAACTCAACACAAATGATGGTAATAAAATAAAATTGTGAATATTATTGCTTACGCACTTCATATTGTTCGTCAGAGTAGCCCCGCTCACAGGTCGTGTGGCGGATGGACTCGCAAACGTAGTATCCACAGAAATCATTCCCTTGTTCCTGCCACAACCACTTTACAAGAAATAGAGGTCAATCAAACTGATAAGCAAGCATGCTAAATGGTATTGATGAAACTAGCGCTTGAATCACTAGGAGATGCGCGGAACATGCTACTATAGTACATACTTTCGGGTGTCTAAATTGCAGCTTCTTCGGCAGTCCCGGAGCTTTTTTGGTGAATTTTCTCCAAACCCTGCCAGACAAAGAAAACAATTACTTGATATCAGGAAATGAACAAAGTTGCTGATATGGTGGATAATGATCGATTTAACTTACTTCTCGAGCATTTGAGTCATGTCCGCATAGTCCTGGGGATCTTTTCGTCTCGAGTCTAAGACGGTTACTACTCCCTGCTCAAGCTTAATCTCTAGGAGAATATAGTGGAAGCTGCGCACGCATGCAGAAGTCATCAATTACATTACTATAACCTGGACTAATAAGGGAAACCGAATATGCACAAGACAGTAACACTCACTTGAAGTTGTAAGGAAAGAGTATTATATCTTTGTTTTCATTTATTACCAATGATCGTAGCAAGTTGGCCTCAGTATTTTCGGCATGATATTTAACCTCATTTGCATCTATGAGATTTGTGTTAATGAACCCAATATCACCGATTTGTCTTTTCTTCAATTCGGCGATCTTCAATCTGCATAATATAGTGGGGATAATTATAAATACATGCAATGAAAGAGCTGACCTATATAGAGAGACTTAATGACAGAAGTAGTACTACTTACAGACAGTAGCAAGTGACCGTTGATTTATCGAGGGCCTTTTGATTGGAAAACTGGAAGAACTCCTCAAATGGAACATTCAACAGTTCAATTCCAACGAGGTCATGCTCCTCTTTAACTCTCAGCGTCAAAGTATTCCTCCCCCCAGACTCTCTGCAGGTTTTCATGTACCAATCATGTAATCTTCGCATCATCGTTGTTAGAGATCTTTCATCTTTGACGAGAGGCTTCCCGTAATGGTATTATTGTTCATCCACCTCCAAGAAGTCATAATGTACATCGTCGGTCGAGCGAGAGGGCCGGGGGGTGCTCCCGTGGTATAAGTTATCACGGTCGAAGTTATCCGGGAGGGGGTTATATCGACAACGACGACATACATACATGGGAAAATAATGTTATCGGGGAGGGGGTAGGTCGAACCCCCCTCGTGTTGAAGTTATCGGGACACGGGGTATATCGACAACGACATATCCGATAAAAAATAAGAAGACGAAGAAGAAATAAAAAGAGGAGAAGAAGATATTAATAGAGGAGAATATTGAAGAAAAAAAAGAAGAAAAAAAAGAGAAGAAGAAAGGAATAGAGGGGAAGAAGAGAAAATAGAATATTCTATTTTCTCTTCTTCCCCTCTATTCCTTTCTTCTTCTCCTCTTCTTTTTTCTTCTTTTTTCTTCTTCTTATTTATTTCTCCTCTTCTTCCTCTCCTCTTCTTCTCCTTTCTTCCTCTTCTTATTTTCCTTTTTCCTCTCATTCTTTTTCTTCTTCTTCCTTTCCTAGCTAGATATATAAAACTTTTCTAAAAATGTAACTTTTGCATATATACATGGAAAAAATGTTATCGGGGAGGGGGTATATCGACCCCCCCCCCCTCGACCCTCTTTTCCTTCTTCTTCCTTCTTCCTTCTTCCTCTTTTCTTCTCCAACACAAAACACATCTCATCTCATCTCATTTCATCCAAAAATAATTCTTTGCATATGAACATACATAAATTTACTTTTTTTCTTAAATGTTACATATGAACATTTTCTTAAATGAGCATATACAACATATACAGAGCATTATATAGTGAACATACATACATACATACATACATCGTAACAAAAAAAATGAAAAATAGGCCGGTGGTCTGCGACGGTGACGATGGTTGGCGGTGGCACGCGCTTACGGATGGCGTGCAGGGATGGCAATGAGAAGGAAAGGGGAGGAGGCAGGGGCTCACGGCGCGGGGAGGGGTCGAGGTCGCCGGCCAGAATTGGTGCGGCGGCGGACGAACGGCCTCGGGGATGAACGGGTCGCGGGAGCCGGCGTGGTGCTTCCCCGCAGCGACGGCGACGACGGGCGCGGGCGATGGCGACGGCGACGACGATGGCGTCGGCGGGGGCGGCGGGCGGCGGGCGGCGTCGGGGCAGCCTGGCGGCGACGGGGCAGGGGCGACGATGGGGGCGCGCGGACGGCGTCGGGGCGGCGCGCGGACGGCGTCTGGGCGGTGGGCGGCGTC
>NC_057808.1:539765315-539795585 GCF_018294505.1 Triticum aestivum | reverse complement strand
GGGCGGGAAGCAGCGGCCTTTGGTCCCGGTTGGTGCCACCAACCGGGACGGAAAGCCTTGCACAGCGGCGTGGTGATGGGAGTTTAGTCCCACCTCGCTAGCTGAGAGAGAGCCGCACCTGTTTATAAGGTGCGGTGCGCCTGAGCTGTCGAGCTCCTCTCTAAAGCAGGCTTACGGGCCTAACCTCTCTGTACATGCCTGTGGGCCTACTCGGCCTTCTGCGGGCCTGAATCCTGGCCCATGGATGGGTTTCTAGTCGTATTCAGGCCGTGGTGGCCCAGTAGGTGGCATAATTTTTATTTTTTGCCCTTTTTTGTTTTCTTTTTTGCTTTATTTATTTTTTTTGTTTCTACTTACAACAAAAAACTTATTTATTTATGAAAATTCTTTTTGCTTTCAATGATTTTGAATAGAAAATGCATCGATAATTTTAGTTGCATCAATTTTATATAATTTTAGTTTCAATAATACTAGAGGTTGCTTATAATGTTTTGAACAGAAAATACTTTGATAATTTTAGTTTCATAAATTTTATTTATGTTATTAAAGTTTATTTTATTTTGTTTCTACTTATATATTTTATTAAAGTTTATATTATTTTGTTTCTAATTACTTATTTATTTTATTTGTTATTTTTAATGCACCATTTTTCATGCATTTACTGATTATTTTGAGCTATAAGACCTTAAAATTGAAAAGCATTTCAAATGAACTCTGAAAAGGTTGAAAGTTGGCATGGTATCATCATTTGATCCAGCATGTGCAAGAAAGTTGAGAGGGTTACAGCAAAAACTGGATGCACTTCATGTACAAAACAGACAATCTCTTTCGAAGTATCAGGATTTCATACGGAAACTCGTCTGTTACAAAGGGATTTCATTTTTTAAAACTTATTTGAACTCCTGACTTTTTGTGTGTTCAAAATGCACCATTGAAAGCCACATCATCAATTTTCAACCCTTTCTGACTTCATTTGTTATTTTTCATGCATTTATTGATTATTTTGAGCTATAAGACCCTGAAATTGAAAAGCATTTCAAATGAACTCTGAAAAGGTTGAAAGTTGGCATGGTATCATCATTTCATCCACATAGTATGTGCAAGAAAGTTGAGAGGGTTACGGCAAAAACTGGATGCACTTCGTGTACAAAACGGACAATGGTATCATACTTGTCGGTTACAAAGTTGGCATGGTATCATCATAATAGTTGTGGGAGAAAGTCTTCACTTTTTCTTCGCTTGTGTCATTTGCTTATTGCGCTGTAACCATGGATAATCTTCATCGTTTATCAGGATGCTTGGGTCAGCCTTGACTTTGAAGGGAGGAATTTCATGAAACTTTTCATAATCTTCAGACATGTCTGTCTTGCCCTCCACTCCCATAATTTCCCTTTTTCCTGAAAGAACTATATGGCGCTTTGGCTCATCGTATGATGTATTCGCTTCCTTATGTTTTCTTTTTCTCGGTCTGGTAGACATGTCCTTCACATAGATAACCTGTGCCACATCATTGGCTAGGACGAACGGTTCGTCAGTGTACCCAAGATTGTTCAGATCCACTGTTGTCATAATGAAATTCTGCTTCATGCACATCCAAGGAGGAAGGTTATACATACATAGAGTCACGGGCCAGGTGCTGTGATTGCTGCTCTGCTCCCCGAAAGGATTAATGCCATCCGCGCTTAAACCAAACCATACGTTCCTTGGGTCAGCTGCAAACTCAGCCCAGTACTTTCTCTCGATTTTTCTCCACTGCGACCCGTCAGCGGGTGCTCTCAACTTCCCGTCTTTCTTACGGTCCTCACTGTGCCATCGCATCAACTTGGCATGCTCTTCGTTTCTGAACAGACGTTTCAACCGTGGTATTATAGGAGCATACCACATCACCTTCGCAGGAACCCTCTTCCTGGGGGGCTCGCCGTCAATATCACCAGGGTCATTTCGTCTGATCTTATACCGCAATGCACCACATACCGGGCATGCGTTCAGATCCTTGTACGCACCTCGGTAGAGGATGCAGTCATTAGGGCATGCATGTATCTTCTGCACCTCCAATCCTAGAGGGCATACGACCTTCTTTGCTGCGTATGTACTGTCGGGCAATTCGTTATCCTTTGGAAGCTTCTTCTTCAATATTTTCAATAGCTTCTCAAATCCTTTGTCAGGCATTCTCTGCCTTCCACTACAGCAATTCCAGTACGGTACCGAGCTTTGTGTTGCCATCTTCGCAATTGGGGTACAACCCTTTTTTGTGATCCTCTTGAAGGAAATATGCCCTAGAGGCAATAATAAAGTATTATTTATTTCCTTGTATCATGATAAATGTTTATTATTCATGCTAGAATTGTATTAACCGGAAACATAATACATGTGTGAATATATAGACAAACAGAGTGTCACTAGTATGCCTCTACTTGACTAGCTCGTTAATCAAAGATGGTTATGTTTCCTAGCCATAGACATAAGTTGTCATTTGATTAACGAGATCACCTCATTAGGAGAATGACGTGATTGACTTGACCCATTCCGTTAGCTTAGCACTCGATCGTTTAGTATGTTGCTATTGCTTTCTTCATGACTTATACATGTTCCTATGACTATGAGATTATGCAACTCCCGTTTACCGGAGGAACACTTTGTGTGCTACCAAACGTCACAACGTAAATGGGTGATTATAAAGGTGCTCTACAGGTGTCTCCAAAGGTACTTGTTGGGTTGGCGTATTTCGAGATTAGGATTTGTCACTCCAATTGTCGGAGAGGTATCTCTGGGCCCACTCGGTAATGCACATCACTATAAGCCTTGCAAGCATTGTGACTAATGAGTTAGTTGCGGGATGATGTGTTACGGAACGAGTAAAGAGACTTGCCGGTAACGAGATTGAACTAGGTATCGAGATACCGACGATCAAATCTCGGGCAAGTAACATACCAGTGACAAAGGGAACAACGTATGTTGTTATGCGGTCTGACCGATAAAGATCTTCATAGAATATGTGGGAGCCAATATGGGCATCCAGGTCCCGCTATTGGTCATTGACCGGAGACGTGTCTCGGTCATGTCTACATAGTTCTCGAACCCGTAGGGTCCGCACGCTTAACGTTACGATGACAATTTTATTGAGTTTTGATGTACCAAAGGAGTTCGGAGTCCCGGATGAGATCGGGGATATGACGAGGAGTCTCGAAATGGTCGTAAAGATCGATATATTGGACGACTATATTCGGACTTCGGAAAGGTTCCGAATGATTCGGGTATTTTTCGGAGTACCGGAGAGTTACGGGAATTCGTATTGGGCCTTAATGGGCCATACGGGAAAGGAGAGAAAGGCCTCAAAAGGTGGCCGCACCCCTCCCCATGGTCTGGTCCGAATTGGATTAGGGAAGGGGGGTGCACCCTTCCTTCTTTCTCCTTCCCCCTTCCCTTCTCCTACTCCCACAAGGAAAGGAGGAGTCCTACTCCCGGTGGGAGTAGGACTCCCCCCTATGGCGCGCCTCTCCCCTTGGCCGGCTGCCTCCCCCTTGCTCCTTTATATACGGGGGCAGGGGGGCACCCCAGAGACACAACAATTGATCCTTGAGATCTGTTAGCCGTGTGCGGTGCCCCCCTCCACCATATTACACCTCGATAATACCGTTGCGGAGCTTAGGCGAAGCCCTGCGTCGGTGGAACATCATCATCGTCACCACGCCGTCGTGCTGATGAAACTCTCCCTCAACACTCGGCTGGATCGGAGTTCGAGGGACGTCATCGAGCTGAACGTGTGTAGAACTCGGAGGTGCCGTACGTTCGGTACTTGATCGGTTGGATCGTGAAGACGTACGACTACATCAACCGCGTTGTGTAAACGCTTCCGCTGTCGGTCTACGAGGGTACGTGGACAACACTCTCCCCTCTCGTTGCTATGCATCACCATGATCTTGCCTGTGCGTAGGAAATTTTTTGAAATTACTACGGTCCCCAACAGTGGCATCCGAGCCTGGTTTTATGCGTTGATGCTATGCACGAGTAGAACACAAGTGAGTTGTGGGCGATATAAGTCATATTGCTTACCAGCATGTCATACTTTGGTTCAGCGGTATTGTGAGATGAAGCGGCCCGGACCGACATTACGCGTACGCTTACGCGAGACTGGTTTCACCGTTGCGAGCACTTGTTGCTTAAAGGTGACCGGCGGGTGTCTGTCTCTCTCACTTTAGTTGAATCGAGTGTGGCTACGCCCGGTCCTTGCGAAGGTTAAAACAGCACCAACTTGACAAACTATCGTTGTGGTTTTGATGCGTAGGTAAGAACGGTTCTTGCTAAGCCCGTAGCAGCCACGTAAAATATGCAACAACAAAGTAGAGGACGTCTAACTTGTTTTTGCAGGGCATGTTGTGATGTGATATGGTCAAGACATGATGTGATATAATGTGTTGTATGAGATGATCATGTTTTGTAACCGAGTTATCGGCAACTGGCAGGAGCCATATGGTTGTCGCTTTATTGTATGAGATGCAATCGCCATGTAATAGTTTTACTTTATCACTAAGCGATAGCGATAGTCGTAAAAGCAATAAGTTGGCGAGACGACAACGATGCTACGATGGAGATCAAGGTGTCGCGCCGGTGACGATGGTGATCATGACGGTGCTTCGGAGATGGAGATCACAAGCACGGTGCTTCGAAGATGGAGATCACAAGCACAAGATGATGATGGCCATATCATATCACTTATATTGATTGCATGTGATGTTAATCCTTTATGCATCTTATCTTGCTTTGTTTGACGGTAGCATTATAAGATGATCCTTCACTAAATTATCAGAGTATAAGTGTTCTCCCTGAGTATGCACCGTTGCGAAAGTTCTTCGTGCTGAGACACCACGTGATGATCGGGTGTGATAGGCTCTACGTTCAAATACAACGGGTGCAAAACAGTTGCACACGCGGAATACTCAGGTTAAACTTGACGAGCCTAGCATATAACAGATATGGCCTCGGAACACGGAGACCGAAAGGTCGAGCATGAATCATATAGTAGATATGATCAACATAGTGATGTTCACCATTGAAACTACTCCATCTCACGTGATGATCGGACATGGTTTAGTTGATATGGATCACGTGATCACTTAGAGGATTAGAGGGATGTCTATCTAAGTGGGAGTTCTTAAGTAATATGATTAATTGAACTTAAAATTATCATGAACTTAGTCCTGATAGTATTTTGCAAATTATGTTGTAGATCAAGAGCTCGCGTTGTTGCTTCCCTGTGTTTATTTTTGATATGTTCCTAGAGAAAATTATGTTGAAATATGTTAGTAGCAAAGATGCGGATTGGATCCGTGATCTGAGGATTATCCTCATTGCTGCACAGAAAAATTATGTCCTTGATGCACTGCTAGGTGACAGACCTATTGCAGGAGCAGATGCAGACGTTATGAACGTTTGGCTAGCTCAATATGATGACTACTTGATAGTTTAGTGCACCATGCTTAACGGCTTAGAATCGGGACTTCAAAGACGTTTTGAACGTCATGGACCATATGAGATGTTCCAGGAGTTGAAGTTAATATTTCAAGCAAATACCCGAGTTGAGAGATATGAAGTCTCCAACAAGTTCTATAGCTAAAAGATGGAGGAGAATCGCTCAACTAGTGAGCATGTGCTCAGATTGTCTGGGTACTACAATCGCTTGAATCAAGTGGGAGTTAATCTTCCAGATAAAATAGTGATTGACAGAATTCTCTAGTCACCATCACCAAGTTAGTAGAACTTCGTGATGAACTATAGTATGCAAGGGATGACGAAAGTAATTCCCGAGCTCTTCGTGATGCTGAAATCGACGAAGGTAGAAATCAAGAAAAACATCAAGTGTTGATGGTTGACGAGACCACTAGTTTCAAGAAAAGGGCAAAGGGAAGAAGGGGAACTTCAAGAAGAACGGCAAGCAAGTTGCTGCTCAAGTGAAGAAGCCTAAGTCTGGTCCTAAGCCTGAGACTAAGTGCTTCTACTGCAAAGGGACTGGTCAATGGAAGCGGAACTACCCCAACTATTTGGTGGATAAGAAGAATGACAAAGTGAACAAAGGTATATTGGATATACATGTTATTGATGTGTACTTTAATAGTGTTTATAGCAACCCCTCGGTATTTGATACTGGTTCAGTTGCTAAAGAGTAGTAACTCGAAACGGGAGTTGCAGTATAAACAGAGACTAGTAAAAGGCGAGGTGACGATGTGTGTTGGAAGTAGTTCCAAGATTGATATGATCATCATCGCACACTCCCTATACTTTAGGGATTAGTGTTGAAACTAAATAAGTGTTATTTGGTGTTTGCGTTGAGCATGAATATGATTTGATCATGTTTATTGCAATACGGTTATTCATTTAAGTTAGAGAACAATTGTTGTTCTGTTTACATGAATAAAAACCTTCTATGGTCATACACACCAACGAAAATGGTTTGTTGGATCTCGATCGTAGTGATACACATATTCATAATATTGAAGCCAAAAGATGCAAAGTTAATAATGATAGTGCAACTTATTTGTGGCACTACCGTTTAGGTCATATTGGTGTAAAGCGCATGAAGAAACTCCATACTGATGGGATTTTGGAATCACTTGATTATGAATCACTTGATACTTGCGAACCGTGCCTCATGGGCAAGATGACTAAAACGCCGTTCTCCGGAACTATGGAGAGAGCAACAGATTTGTTGGAAGTCATACATACAGATGTATGTGGTCCAATGAATATTGAGGCTCGTGGCGGATATCGTTATTTTCTCACCTTCACAGATGATTTGAGCAGATATGGGTATATCTACTTGATGAAACATAAGTCTGAAACATTTGAAAAGTTCAAAGAATTTCAGAGTGAAGTGGAAAATCATCGTGACAAGAAAATAAAGTTTCTATGATCTGATCGTAGAGAAGAGTATTTGAGTTACGAGTTTGGCCTTCAGTTAAAACAATGTGAAATAGTTTCACTACTCACGCCACCTGGAACACCACGGTGTAATGGTGTGTCCGAACATCGTAACCGTACTTTATTAGATATGGTGCGATATATGATGTATCTTACCGATCTACCACTATCGTTTTGGGGTTATGCATTAGAGACAGTTGCATTCACGTTAAATAGGGCACCATCAAAATCCGTCGAGACGACGCCTTATGAACTGAGGTTTAGCAAGAAACCAAAGTTGTCGTTTCTTAAAATTTGGGGTTGCAATGCTTATGTGAAAAAGGTTTCATCCTGATAAACTCAAAACCCAAATCGGAGAAATGTGTCTTCATAGGATACCCAAAGGAGACATTTGGGTACACCTTCTATCACAGATCCGAAGGCAAGACATTCGTTGCTAAGAATGGATCCTTTCTAGAGAAGGAGTTTCTCTCGAAAGAAGTGAGTGGGAGGAAAGTAGAACTTGATGAGGTAACTGTACCTGCTCCCTTATTGGAAAGTAGTTCATCACAGAAATCTGTTCCTGTGACTCCTACACTAATTAGTGAGGAAGTTAATGATGATGATCATGAAACTTCAGATCAAGTTATTACTGAACCTCGTAGGTCAACCAGAGTAAGATCCGCACCAGAGTGGTACGGTAATCCTGTTCTGGAGGTTATGTTACTAGACCATGACGAACCTACGAACTATGAAGAAGCGATGGTGAGCCCAGATTCCGCAAAATGGCTTGAAGCCATGAAATTTGAGATGAGATCCATGTATGAGAACAAAGTATGGACTTTGGTTGACTTGCCCGATGATCGGCGAGCCATTGAGATTAATGGATCTTCAAGAGGAAGACAGACACTGATAGTAGTGTTACTATCTACAAAACTAGAATTGTCGCAAAAGGTTTTCGACAAGTTCAAGGTATTGACTACGATGAGAGAGTTTCTCACTCGTATCTATGCTTAAAGTCTGTCTGAATCATGTTAGCAATTGCCGCATTTTATGAAATATGGCAAATGGATAAACAAAACTGCATTCCTTAATGGATTTATTAAAGAAGAGTTGTATATGATGCAACCAGGAGGTTTTGTCAATCCTAAAAGTGCTACCAAAATATGCAAGCTCCAGCGATCCATCAATGGACTGGTGCAAGCATCTCGGAGTTGGAATATACACTTTGATAAGTTGATCAAAGGATATAGTTTTATACAGACTTGCGGTGAAGCCTGTATTTACAAGAAAGTGAGTGGGAGCACTACAACATTTCTGATAAGTATATGTGAATGACATATTGTTGATCGGAAATAATGTAGAATTATTCTGCAAAGCATAAAGAAATGTTTGAAAGGAGTTTTTCAAAGAAAGACCTCGTGAAGCTGCTTACATATTGAGCATCAAGATCTATCGAGATAGATGAAGACGCTTGATAAGTTTTTCAATGAGTACATACCTTAACAAGATTTTGAAGTAGTTCAAAATAGAACAGTCAAAGAAAGAGTTCTTGCCTGTGTTACAAGGTGTGAAATTGAGTAAAGACTCAAAGCCCGACCACGGCAAAAGATAGAAAGAGAATGAAAGTCATTCCCTATGCCTTGGCCATAGGTTCTATAAAGTATGCCATGCTGTGTACCAGATCTATTGTATACCCTACACTGATTTTGGCAAGGGAGTACAATAGTGATCTAGGAGTAGATCACTGGACAGCGGTCAAAATTATCCTTGGTAGAATAAGGATATGTTTCTCAATTATGGAAGTGACAAAAGGTTCGTCGTAAAGGGTTACGTCGATGCAAGTTTTGACACTAAATCTAGATGACTCTAAGTCTCGGTCTAGGTACATATTGAAAGTGGGAGCAATTAGCTAGAGTAGCTCCGTGCAGAGCATTGTAGACATAGAAATTTGCAAAATACTTACGGACCTGAATGTGACATACCCGTTGACTAAAATTATCTCACAATCAAAACATGATCACACCTTATTACTCTTTGGGTGTTAATCACATAGCGATGTGAACTAGATTATTGACTCTAGTAAACCCTTTGAGTGTTGGTCACATAGAGATGTGAACTATGGGTGTTAATCACATGGTGATGTGAATTATTGATGTTAAATCACATGGCGATGTGAACTAGATTATTGACTCTAGTGCAAGTGGGAGACTGAAGGAAATATGCCCTAGAGGCAATAATAAAGTATTATTTATTTCCTTGTATCATGATAAATGTTTATTATTCATGCTAGAATTGTATTAACCGGAAACATAATACATGTGTGAATATATAGACAAACAGAGTGTCACTAGTATGCCTCTACTTGACTAGCTCGTTAATCAAAGATGGTTATGTTTCCTAGCCATAGATATAAGTTGTCATTTGATTAACGAGATCACCTCATTAGGAGAATGACGTGATTGACTTGACCCATTCCGTTAGCTTAGCACTCGATCGTTTAGTATGTTGCTATTGCTTTCTTCATGACTTATACATGTTCCTATGACTATGAGATTATGCAACTCCCGTTTACCGGAGGAACACTTTGTGTGCTACCAAACGTCACAACATAAATGGGTGATTATAAAGGTGCTCTACAGGTGTCTCCAAAGGTACTTGTTGGGTTGGCGTATTTCGAGATTAGGATTTGTCACTCCAATTGTCGGAGAGGTATCTCTGGGCCCACTCGGTAATGCACATCACTATAAGCCTTGCAAGCATTGTGACTAATGAGTTAGTTGTGGGATGATGTGTTACGGAACGAGTAAAGAGACTTGCCGGTAACGAGATTGAACTAGGTATCGAGATACCGACGATCAAATCTCGGGCAAGTAACATACCGGTGACAAAGGGAACAACGTATGTTGTTATGCGGTCTGACCGATAAAGATCTTCGTAGAATATGTGGGAGCCAATATGGGCATCCAGGTCCCGCTATTGGTCATTGACTGGAGACGTGTCTCGGTCATGTCTACATAGTTCTCGAACCCGTAGGGTCCGCACGCTTAACGTTACGATGACAGTTTTATTGAGTTTTGATGTACCGAAGGAGTTCGGAGTCCCGGATGAGATCGGGGATATGACGAGGAGTCTCGAAATGGTCGAGACGTAAAGATCGATATATTGGACGACTATATTCGGACTTCGGAAAGGTTCCAAGTGATTCGGGTATTTTTCGGAGTACCGGAGAGTTACGGGAATTCGTATTGGGCCTTAATGGGCCATACGGGAAAGGAGAGAAAGGCCTCAAAAGGTGGCCGCAGCCCTCCCCATGGTCTGGTCCGAATTGGACTAGGGAAGGGGGGCGCACCCTTCCTTCTTTCTCCTTCCCCCTTCCCTTCTCCTACTCCCACAAGGAAAGGAGGAGTCCTACTCCCGGTGGGAGTAGGACTCCCCCCTATGGCGCGCCTCTCCCCTTGGCCGGCTGCCTCCCCTTGCTCCTTTATATACGGGGGCAGGGGGCACCCCAGAGACACAACAATTGATCCTTGAGATCTCTTAGCCGTGTGCGGTGCCCCCCTCCATCATATTACACCTCGATAATACCGTTGCGGAGTTTAGGCGAAGCCCTGCGTCGGTGGAACATCATCAACGTCACCACGCCGTCGTGCTGACGAAACTCTCCCTCAACACTCGGCTGGATCGGAGTTCGAGGGACGTCATCGAGCTGAACGTGTGTAGAACTCGGAGGTGCCGTACGTTCGGTATTTGATCGGTCGGATCGTGAAGACGTACGACTACATGAACCGCGTTGTGTAAACGCTTCCGCTGTCGGTCTACGAGGGTACGTGGACAACACTCTCCCCTCTCGTTGCTATGCATCACCATGATCTTGCGTGTGCGTAGGAATTTTTTTGAAATTACTACGTTCCCCAACACCTCTAACATGCGATCGAATTTCAGTTTCTCCTTTTGACTTTTGCATTGCGTCCTTGCATCGACAATGACCCGGCGGAGATCATCATCATCGGGCACTGGTTCCTCTTGATCTTCAGCAGCTTCCCCCGTTGCAGCATCATTGGGCACATCGTTTGGTTCCTCTTGATCTTCAGCAGCTTCCCCCGTTGCAGCATCACCGTATTCAGGGGGCACATAGTTGTCATCGTCCTCTTCTTCTTCTTCGTCTTCCATCATAATCCCTATTTCTTCGTGCCCCGTCCAAACATTATAGTGTGGCATGAAACCCTTGTAAAGCAGGTGGGTGTGAAGGATTTTCCGGTCAGAGTAAGACTTCGTATTCCCACATTTAGGGCATGGACAACACATAAAACCATTCTACTTGTTTGCCTCAGCCACTTCGAGAAAATCATGCACACCCTTAATGTACTCGGAGGTGTGTCTGTCACCGTACATCCATTGCCGGTTCATCTGCGTGCATTATATATAATTAAGTGTGTCAAAAACTATTACAGAACATCATGAATAGATAATTAAGTGACCAAATTAATAGAAGTTCATCATCACATTAAAACCAAAGTACACACATAGTTCTCATCTAACAACATATAGCTCTCCAGAGCATCTAATTAATTAAACCATACATTGAAACTATGTAAAATATTTCAATGCGAAAACAAATGCGATCATAATCGCAACCAAGGTAACAATTGATCCAATGGCATAATGATACCAAGCCTCGGTATGAATGGCATATTTTCTAATCTTTCTAATCTTCAAGCGCATTGCATCCATCTTGATCTTTTGATCATCGACGACATCCGCAACATGCAACTCCAATATCATCTTTTCCTCCTTAATTTTTTTTATTTTTTCCTTCAAGAAATTGTTTTCTTCTTCAACTAAATTTAACCTCTCGACAATAGGGTCGGTTGGAATTTCCGGTTCACATACCTCCTAGATAAATAAAATCTATGTCACGTTGGTCGGCATAATTTTCATAAACAATAAATGAACCAATAGTTATAAAGATAATATATACCACATCCGAATCATAGATAGGACGAGGGCCGACGAGGGCGGATACCAAAACCATCGCACTATATAATAACAAGCAATACAATAGTAAGAAAATTAGACAAGTATCTATCTAAAGTAAGAATTTTTTTTTCTTTCAGAAAGAAGATAAGAATAAGAGGCTCACCATAGTGGTGCCGGCGACGAGATTGGCGCGGGCGATCGATGGCGGTGAAGACGGGAATGGGACGTGACGGGCCGCTAAACCTAGACAAATCTCGAGGAAAATGAAGCTTTGAGGTCCAGCTTCGAGAGGAGAAAGCTTAACTAGTGTGGCTCGGGCATTTCATCGAACACCTCATGTGCATAGGAGGTGAGCTAGAGCACCACAAAGCCCTTCCCTCGCCGGCCAGAGAAAAACAGAGCACTGTAGTGCTCTGCTCGTGGGCGAGGGGTATATATAGACACCTCATTGGTCCCGGTTCGTGGCATGAACCGGGACTAAAGGGCAGCCTGTGGTCCCGGTTCAAGCCACCAACCGGGACCAATGGTGGTGGGCCAGGAGCGAGGCCCATTGGTCCCGGTTCGTCCCACCAACCGGGACCAAAGGGGCCAGACGAACCGGGACCAATGCCCCCACGAGGCCCGGCAGGCCCCTGGCTTCACGAACCGGGACCAGTGTCCCCATTGGTCCCGGTTCTGGACCGAACCGGGACTAATGGGCTAACCCGGCCTGAACCAAAGCCCTCTTTTCTACTAGTGATGTCACCTTATTATATTTGCTCTTAGGAAGGTAGTATCCACTAACATATTCATGATACTAATTTATGATACTATCCATTAGAAGCAGCCTAATGCGCATTTTGCTTTAGAGAGCAGGAGTTGTTGAGAGGTAGCTAGTGGTTCTTGTGTTGCTAGCTGGCAGCTTTGGTAACCGTGCATCAATAGCACGCTGGAGTTATTTTGGTGGAGTTCCAAAGTTTACTTTGTCAGTACCATTAAACCCGCGCAATTCCACCGTGCAATTGTACTTGATACTCCACTATTGTTCAGAGCTTGGTCTCGGTCTTGGGCACTACAACGAGTATGTTATTTGGAAAAAATAAAACAACAAGTAGAGTATATGTTTTTTGCACACAATCAAATAAAATAAGTCCATATAAATCCCACTATGTTTATATTTAAACTAGCCACAATGGGTAGTAACATGGGCATGTTACTACTCTATGTTACTACCTCTATAGTGGGGAGTAACATATGTGTGGTAACATGCAACACTTCATTTATTAGGCTATAGACTCATTTTGCCTTGATATGTGTGATGTTACTCATACTGATAGTAACTAGCTATGTTACCACATGCCTCTCTTTATTTATTTATTGTTTGCCACATCATCTATTTTATCTAGATATATGTGATGTGACTATCTATGTTACTTTCATTGTGGGTAATCTTAGTGCATGCACATACGTACTACATATGTACTAGGGCACAACTGTGAGCACTAGGATCTAAAAATTTATCGGAACAATATCATTTGTGGAGTACAAGAATGATCATCCCACACAGTCGAGCGGTCATCAAGCAATGGTCGGCCATGTGCGAGGATGGTCTCAGCCGTGGCTAGCATCCGCTGTCATGGCCGTGTTTTGTTGATATCATCCCACACGGTTCTTCTTTTTCTTTTCGAGCCATGTGCAATCAAAAACTACCTTCCATTCCACCGACGATTCACTTAAAATATGTACCATTGTGGATGGTGATTTTTTTCCAGGACATATCTATGCGACCAGAAGGGCTTGTACTTGTATGGTCCATAACGTACTATTGTGTGCCCTTATAAGTCTACCACCCCCACCAAACGGTGGTTCATCTTAGCTACGAAAGTGTCAGGCACGTACGCATCGTCAATACTTGAGTACATGCTACAGCAGACCTTAGGTGAGCTGAAACGAGCACACACACAGTACGTGTACCCTGCTTTGGAGGCACATATAATATGTAGTAAAGGCTAGGGCCGGCCCAGCAGCAAATCATCAATAACACGTGCCGACGACGTGATGGCTTTGTGGCAAACTCCTGCTCACCGGATAACTCATAGACGCTTTGTACGCGATCACGTACCACACGTGTCCAGATCAAGGAACAGTGCTACATCTAGAGATTACATTGTCGAACGGTCGTCTGCGTGTGGCACAGCACAGTATCATGTTGCTTATAATTGAAGCTAGTACATCAATCGGCCCATTCAAACTAGATATAAGTGTATTTTTCATCATCTAACTTATTGCGGTGTAGCTTTCGTCACCATTTTAACTTTTAGTACCGTGTAAATTCCGTTCCTCGCAACGGTCAACCATCGCCAGATAACTGCTTTTGTGTTGAAATCGGCCAACTTCTTTCGTTGAGTAATATCGGGTTTGTTTGATTTGTAAGTTTCTCTAAGAACTTATTCGCGCTACGTTTGAGAGGAAAATTTCTCGTCCACTCCACCTATTTGAATGAGTCACTTGTTTTTCCAGGGATGCAAATCATGCATTCTTTTTTTTTTGCGGGTGACAAATCATGCATTTCAACACACTTGTTCTCGCCGGGGAAAAAGTTTGTGTGATTGGTACAAATTTAATCCTTCATGATTACAGTTATCTCTTTAAATGAACACTCTCTATATAATGAAATATAAGACTTTTTTTTGGTGTAGTTGGCTAAAAGAAAAACGCCCTACATTTTGTTACGGAATAAATCAATATGAATAGTTGGAAACTACACCGAATTTAGTGCAGGTAGCGCTAGCTAGCCAGCTTAGCACTGTTCCGTGGTGGGTAGACTACGTACACAACACGCAAGTGAAAACAAAAAGCTCTTGTATGTTGATTACTGTTCGATGATTTTTTCTATGTATTTGATTCTAAAAGCTTTGCTAGTAAATTGTCCATTCAGGAAAATATGTTCATATACAAGTACCTTTAAAGATCAAAGTCTTTTTGTGTTTAATGTTTAGAAATACTCCCTCTATCCCAAAATAAGTATTGCTCATTTAGTACAAAGTTAACTAAATCAGCGACACTTATTTTGCGATAGAGGAGATGGTGGATCACTTGTTTACACATTGTTCGCTGGCTAGGTATGTATGTGGAGTAGTAAGTCATGCTTTGGGGATAAATATGAATTTCCTTGGAAAAGATAGAGGTTTAGCAGCAGTAGGAGTGATACAGTGATTTGCGCTGTTTGGGACTATAAGAAGAAGTCTTGTTTTAAGAGGTATTTACTCAAAGCCACCACGTTGGGGGCTTAGCTAACACCTTGCTACCACTTTCCGGATAACTCACAAACAAGCACCACTTTGAGCTTAACGAGAAACAAAGAGCACTTATTGTCTGGTTTGCTCGTGAAAACAATGAAACTAAGAAGTTGGGCCCACCTGTCGGGTTGAGTTGGCATGCGTATGTGGACAACATGTTGAGTTGGACGAGGGTCCCATCTGTCATCTACTCACATCCTTCTTCCTGCTCCCCTTTCTTCTCTCTCTCCACATCCTTAGCAGGAGGAGCGGGTCACCCATGGTGCCCTCACGCCAACGCGCCATGGCCAATCTCCTTCCACATCTTACTGGCCCTGTCAATGACCGGCTCCACCCTGAAATCCGCCAGAGCGTCTCTACCATGCTGTTGGCGTTGCCGATGTGCGCGTCCTCCTCGGAGATGAACACAAATTAAGCGCCGCAGAGTCCGAGTGGAAGAATACCGGCACGCAGCTGGCTAGGATGGCGTCAAACACTGACCGTCGCGTGTACGTGTCGCCCGCCGGCGCACACATGCTCGGCAACAGAGAAAATCAGCCATGATGGAGCTCGGTTTGAGTCAGGGAAGAAGTAAGGCCTTGTACAATGGGAGGTGCTTAGGAGAGATGCTTAAAGAAATAAACCAGGATTTTCTTAAGCACCGGTGCTTATTTGTACAGGGTAGACGCTTAACTAAGCGTCTCTCCTATAGAAATAGGCACCGGTGCTTCAGATAAACCCGATTTATTTTTCTAAGCACCTCCCTAAGCATCTCTCATTGTACAAGGCCTAAGAGGTATTGACTATTTCCTGCCTAACCGGTCCATTCCTTCTGCAGCAAGGCTCGGGGGGTCGGTGGGGGAGGGGTGTGGGGGAGCTAGGCGACATGGTTGGAATGAGAGACGAGGAAGTTAGCCGCGTAGTCGACCACGCCGGTGATGTAAATGGTCGGCAGGTCATGCGCGCATTTGCTCCGTGTCCGACGCGGTCGCTGCCGTCCAGCCCTGTAGCGTGTCCACCTGCTCTGTCAGGCGTTGCACGGCCACACGGCACGACACTATCACCTATTCACCTCGTTGCCGCCCTGCTCCATCCTTGATGACTTCCTCTCTGAGCTCAAATCCCGGTGCGAGGAAAGAGGCGAGAAGGATAGGCTCACAACATGTTTGTTGAAATACCCATGGAAAAAAAGGAAGAAATAAAAATAAAAAGTAAAAAACACTTGAATCATTGACAGGTGGGACCTATGTCCAACTCAGCATATTGTCCACACAAGCATGCCACGTCAGACCGACAGGTGGGCCCAACCTGTCTATTTTCCTTTTTTCACTAGCAAATCAGACAATCTTTCAATCGTTAGGCTTAAAGCTGCAGTTCATCGTGATTTGTCCGAAAAGCGGTACTAAGCTGTTACGCTTGCCCTATATGTGCTACTTTTGGGTATATACCTATTGCTTTGACAATGTGTACCCTTATGATCCTATTAGCGTAATCACTTAGATTACTTACTGGCTAGATTTTTGATCCGGTTTACAGAAACAAAGAATACGAGGGCTGCAAGTCAAAGTGGTAGAGCTGCTGTTACAGGCTGCGACTGTTGTTTACAGCAGGAGAAGAGGGCGGGCGCTGCTGGTGCTCAAGATTGCGGGTCGAGGCCTGTAACATGTTTGGTGAGCGTTCATGAAGAAGCTGTGAAGTTGGAGATATTTTTGGTGAGATTATTTTTTTCGCAGGGATTTTGTTGTGATCGTCGCTGTAATGACGTAGTTGAGATGGAGTTCTCTGTTATAGTTATTGTTCTGGACCTGAATATCCAGCGAACATCACATTTTTTGGCATGGTAAATCAAACGTTTCTTCTCAATTGTATTCACCGAGGATGACCAGTTTAGTTGGCGAGCATTGGCAAACACGCCTCAATTCATTTTGTAATAGAAAATTACCATGCTTGCAAACTAAATTTGCCATTCCCGCCCCATATGTATATAAATTGCCATGAAAAACGTTCGATTTTTTGTGTTTAAAATCTAATGTCAGATTTTTACCATTTGGGTTTGTTGTCGGGTTGCATGTGATTGAGCTGGAGGAATTGTAATGATCTAGGAGTAGTTATTTTCCGGAGTTTATGATGTAGTTGGGCTGGAGTTTTATGTAGTGATCCTTTTGATGTGTGGGCATGATCGAACTTGAGGGTAAGGCTCAATCAAAAGTTAGGGTTTCTTCCCTCCCTCCCTATCCCTTGGCGGTTAGGGGGAAAACTCCCCCCTCCAAGCTTCGCTGGCGAGCCCATGGATTCGCCTCCCCTCTGTCTGCCGCTCCGGAGGCCGGTGGCGGGGAGGGGAATCCCGGTGCCTTTGCTCCGGTTAGTAGTTTAGGTTAGAGTTTTTTTAGTCCTAGCAGGTGCGGCACTCGGGCGGATGGCGACCCTTTTTCTTTGAGTTTATCTTCCGGACTCCGATCCTCCTTTAGTTCGCCCATCAGAACGTAGTCGACGGAGCTCCGGCGTAGATTCCTGCCATCTTCTTGGGATGGTGAGGTTAGGGTTTCTCATCGTGGGGCGAGAAATGTTGTCAGATGCTTTAGGTCTATTGAAGGGTTCAACGACGACGACTCCGGCTCTAGGGGCACGTGCACAAAGACTTCCTGGCTATCATCAACAAAGTCAAGGCGGCTCCGGCAGGGAAGAGGCGACAACGGCGCGTCGCCGGCTCGTTCTGCTGACGGTAGTGGTCGCTCGGTGGTTCCGGAATCTCGATGTAATTTTTATTATGTTTGAGATGCTTTGTTGTTTGTAAATCCGGTGAACTTTGGTATTAAATCTGGATCATTTTCGTTGAAAAATGATCAAACTTGAGGGTGATTATGCATGGTGGATGTTCTCGGTATTAAATTTTCGTGATCAATGAAAACGGGGCCAATGCTCCTTAATTCAAAAAAAAAAAATCGATGATATTTTCAGCGGACCAAATAGTAGGAAGAGAAGAACGTACGTACGTGCAGCGGTGCATGGCCAAGTTATCGAGAGGGACTAAGCCGACCTGGTGTTTCCTCTTTGACGTCTTTCAAATGCCAATTGAATATCCTGTTTATAAAATTTTAAAAAAGTTAAGCTCGTCGTATCAACACGTAGGGTGCGACCGAGTACACATCATGGTTTTTTCCTAGCCTCTCAAACACGTTCATTCTTTAGTTTTTTAGTGTACGTATGCTGATCTGTTCGAGGTATACCCAAAAACCACGCACGCAATGTAATCATGGAACCTGGTTTCTTCACTCGTGTGGCAATCCTGTGTGCCACCGACCGATCATTGTCACGATATGCCACGATCGATACGGCAACTAGCTAGGCAAGGCCCATGCATGCATATTTTCAACGAGAAGTCGAAATCTCGGCGAGTTTGCATGCATGGCACATGCAAATCCTCACATGCATTTGGATAGCTAGCTGTACACAGTATACAAACAGGCAATCTGTATGTACTCCTCCGTCTTGGTTTATTAGTCCCCTTTATATCAAGTTTTGACCATAAATTTAACTAACAAAATGTTAATGCGTGTCACAAAAAATTATGTCTTTAGATTTGTATTTAAACATGGTTTCTGATGATATTATTTACTATGTATAATTTATATTTTATTATTTAAAATCATGATCAAATTATGACACTAAATACATGAGGGACTAATAAACCAAGATGGAGATAGTAAATGCTAAGAACATGAGCAGCAGCCTATCTCGAAGTCAGAGCTTTTTGTATCACCGGTGCTCCAATATTGCAACGGATGGGGTCGACCATTATTGAGTTCCCGCCAGTTGCAAGGCCCCATTTCTCAACCTGTCGTCGTTATGTTCCGGCCCCCAACTGTCTGCATTCACTGCCCAACGAGGCAGAGGAACGAACGGACGAACACCAACACTGGCCTGCGTGCACACGCAGCCAGGTTAGGTGCATGTTACGTCGACCATCGCCCGTGAGCGAGATTGCTGCCAGATTACATTCACCAAGACCCGGAGCGCCCATACCGCACGTACGTCCTCCCTGCGTTCTGTCGTGCTTTGCGTAAACCTCGGAGCGCTTTTGGAGTTCGATCGCTAATTATGATGGTGCGTACACGTATGTTTACGTGTTAAAGGTGACACGAACGGGGATCGTTTGGTTGCATCTCGGCTGACCGGTATGATGGGCCTGTTGAGGCGATGCGCGCTGAGGTAGGGTTTTGGTGTTACGGTGATCGATTCTCGCTTGCCCAACCTAAATCTAAATCATCTTTGTAGAAGAGTATGTTTTAGTCAATGCAATCAAAAGACCGATCTCTTGAAAGAATTAAGCAACACATTTAACAATCCGGGAGGCCGTCGGCCTCGGCTGATGAGGCGGTCGATTATGGCATGGGCTCGTGGTGTGGATGTCGATTCAGATGCGGGGAGGAGAGGGGAGACCCGTCCTCTGCAGTGGAGGAACCTGACGACGTTGCTGGAGATTAGTGTGTCGTCGGGGGCCAGGACTAGGGTTGACTCGATCGGCCCCAAAGCACATCGCCGCAATCACCGTCGACGAGAAGGCCAGCGCTGTTCACTAAAAAACACCCTTCGCTGACCGGTCATCATTGAGGCATTGACAGAAGAAAACCCCATGGTAATGCAACTTATCATTTACTAATAGACGCGGGTACGTTGCTATGGACTATAATGCATATATAAATGAATTAAACCAATAATTAAGTTTATCTCTAAGAAATGTTGTTGTCCGAACTATCCCTCATGTTATCTCCAACACACGGTCTCAACACAAAAACTCCATGTTGGCAAGAGATGCTTGGCCATGTCGTTGAGAGCCTGTTGACCGTCCTTGCTCGCGAGCGCTTTAAAAAATGATTCGAGACGATTAACTGTCTGCTTAATTAATTAGTTACAGAAATAATTAGCTATCTACATTAGTAGAAAAATGACATTATGTTCAGCTCATTAGTCCCGGTTTGTAAATGAACCGGCACTAATGTGACCATTAGTGCCGGTTCCAACGGCTAGACGGTCGGCGCTCATTAGTCCCGATTCGTGTCGAACCTCTAGTACCGGTTCGTGGCACGAACCGGTACTAGAGGCCCACCTTTAGTCCCGGTTTGTATCACCAACCGGGACTAAAGATCATTCTATATAAACCCCTTCATCGAGCCCGAGCTCTCTGTTCTTCCCCTTTCCTCTCCTCTCTGTTTTCTTCCTCTCCTCTCGAGCTCATCCTCCATTTTTCCCAAAATTTGTCAAGATTTGAAGGCACCCCATCCATGATCACAAAGGTTAACAACTTTGTCCTTTCATCTCTCATTGCTAGATTAGCTCTTGCAATGCTCTATAAGTATAGTGATTTGTGGGTTTTATTTTGGGAGGAATTATATGTGGTAGTTTATTTGATTTATATGCAATTTGAGCTCAAAATAACTCTTAGTTTGCATATGTAGGTGTGGTTTACTTAGTGCCTTCCCGTCTCCGTCCTAACCACCGTCGATCACCCGCACTGTCCCGTCGCCGGCACCACCTTGTGGTGAGCCTCTTGTTCTTATCGTTTTTATATGAAAAAAAATCATGTTTGTGTGATTTAGATATATAGTTACTTGTATAATTTTCTTACCCGTACGTTGTTTGTTATACATAGTGCCATGGTTTTGATATTCGTCCCCGTCGGCCTTCGTCCGGTTTATGATTCGGATGTGGTATATTCTCTTTTATAACTACTTATTGCATTTTGTGTTTATGACAAATTATGCCCATCAAGTTGACATAGATATTTTTATCTAGGAGGTATGTGAACCGGAAATTCCAACTGACCCTTTTGTCGAGAGGTTAAATTTAGTTGAAAAAGAAAACAAGTATTTGAAAGAAAAATAAAAAGAATTGAGGAGGAGAAGATGGAATTGGAGTTGCATGTTGCCGATGTCGTCAATGATCACAAGATCAAGATGGAGAAAATGCACTTGAAGATTAGAAAGATTAGAAAATATGCCATTGATAGTGAGGCTTGGTATCATTATGCTGTTGGATCAATTCTTACCTTAGTTGTGATCTTGATCGCATTTGTTGTTGCATTTAAATGCTTTAACTAGAGAGTTTATTTGTTGTTTTATGAGAATAAGTGTGTATGAACTTTATGTATGAACTTGTATTAATTTGGTGTTTTCGGTGCTGTGCAATGAAGATGAGCCGACAATGGATGTATGATGACCGATGCTTTCCCCAATCCGTTAATGGCGTGCAAACTTTTCTGCTTGCGGCCGAGGCAAACAAGCGGGCGGATGGTTTTATGTGTTGTCCATGTGCTGTCTGTAAGAATGATCGGAATTACTCTAAGTCAAGAACACATTCACTGGCACCTGTTTGAGTCCGGTTTTATGCCCCACTATAATGTTTGGACCAAGCACGGAGAAAGAGGGGTTATGATGGAAGAGAATGAAGAAGAAGAGGACGACGACAGCTATCCTGGCCATGGGTTCCCTGAATACGATGGTACAACAATGGGGGAAGAAGTTAAGCCGGCAATGCGGGAAGAATCTGAAGAAGAGGCATCAGATGAGCCCGCTGATGATCTAGGTCGGGCCATTGCCGATGCAAAGAGAAAGTGCGCAACTGAATAGGAGAGGCTAAAGTTGCAGCGCATGTTAGAGGATCACATGAAATTGTTGTACCCAAATTGCGAAGCTAACAAGAAAAAGCTGGGCACCACACTGGAATTGCTGCAATGAAAGGCAGAGAATGGTGTACTTGACAAGGGATTTGGAAAGTTGCTGATAATGTTAAAGAAGATGCTTCCAAAGGACAACGAATTGCCCGAGAGTACGTACGAAGCAAAGAAGGCTGTCTGCCCTCTAGGATTAGAGGTGCAGAGGATACATGCATGCCCTAATGACTGCATCCTCTACCGCGGTGAGTACGAGGATTTGAACGCATGCCCGATATGCGGTGCATTGTGCTATAAGATCAACCGCGATGACCCTGGTGATGTCGAGGGCGAGCGCCCCAGGAAGAAGATTCCTGCCAAGGTGACGTGGTATGCTCCTATAATACCACTGTTGAAACGTTTGTTCCAAAACAAAGAGCATGCCAAGTTGATGCGATGGCACAAAGAGGACCATAAGAAAGACGGGAAGTTGAGAGTACCCGCTGGCGGGTCGCAGTGGAGAAAAATCAAGAGGAAGTGGAGGGACTTTGCAGATGACGCAAGGAACGTATGGTTTGGTCTAAGCGCAGATGGCATTAATCCTTTTGGGGAGCAGAGCAGCAATCATAGCACCTGGCCTGTGACTCTATGTATGTATAACCTTCCTCCTTGGTTGTGCATGAAGTGGAAGTTCATTATGATGCCAGTGCTCATCCAAGGCCCTAAGCAACCCGGCAACGACATTGATGTGTACGTAAGGCCATTAGTTGAAGAACTCTTACAGCCGTGGAATGGAAAAGGTGTACGTGCGTGGGATCAGCTCGATCAGGAAGAATTTGACCTACATGCGTTGTTGTTTGTGACCATCAATGATTGGCCTGCTCTCAGTAACCTTTCAGGACAGACAAACAAGGGATACCACACATGCACGCACCGTTTGGATAATACCGATAGTATAGATTTGGATAATTGTAAGAAGAATGTGTACCTGGGACATCGTCGATTTCTTCCGAGCAGGCATCCCATAAGAAAGAAAGGCAAGCATTTCAAAGGTGAGGCAGATCACTGGACGAAGCCTCGCCACCGTACTGGTGATGATGTACATGATATGGTCAATGATTTAAAGGTAATCTTTGAAAAGGGTCCTGGCGGACAATCTGTTCCAAATGACACTGACGGACGCGCACCCATGTGGAAGAAGAAATATATATTTTGGGACCCACCCTATTGGAAAGACCTAGAGGTTCGCTCTGCAATCAACGTGATGCACGTGACGAAGAATCTTTGCGTGACCCTGCTTGGCTTCTTGGGCGTGTATGGGAAGACAAAAGATACACCGGAGGCACGGGAGGACCAGCAACGTATGCACGAAAAAATGACATACATCAGGGTCATGCCAGCTACGCTCTTACCAAAGAAGAGAAGGAAATCTTCTTTGAATGCCTGCTCAGTATGAAGGTCCCGTCTGGCTTCTCGTCGAATATAAAGGGAATAATAAATATGGCAGAGAAAGAGTTCCAGAACCTAAAGTCTCATGACTGCCACGTGATTATGACGCAGCTGCTTCCGGTTGCATTGAGGGGGCTTCTACCGGAAAATGTTCGATTAGCCATTGTGAAGCTATGTGCATTCCTTAATGCAATCTCTCAGAAGGTAATCGATCCGGAAATCATACCAAGGTTAGAGAATGATTTGGTGTAATGTCTTGTCAGTTTTGAGTTGGTGTTCCCACCATCCTTCTTCAGTATCATGGCGCACGTCTTAGTTCACCTATGCGAAGAGATTGCCGTTCTGGGTCCTGTATTTTACACAATACGTTCCCCTTTGAGAGGTTCATGAGAGTCTTAAAGAAATATGTTCATAACCGTGCTAGGCCAGAAGGAAGCATCTCCAAGGGCCATGAAAATGAGGAGGTCATTAAGTTTTGTGTTGACTTTATTCCTGACCTTAAGCCGATTGGTGTTCCTGAACCGCGGCATCAGGGCAGACTGGGTGGAAATAGCACGCTAGGACTGAAACAAGTAATATGTATGGACAGGAATTCTCTCACTCAAGCACACTACACAGTTCTACAAAATTCTGCCTTGGTGGCTCCGTATATCAAGGACACAAGAATATTCTACGCTACAAACACCCGGAGTAGTCTGATGACTGGATTACACGTGAACAAACGGGGACTTTCTGGTTGCAGACACGTGCCATGCATGACGACACTATTGAAGATGACCTGTACTTGCTGTCCCAGTTACCATCTGACTTTCAAAGGGTACGAGATAAATGTGAATACAATTTACACGACCGCCCAAGATAAAAAGAGCACCAACCAAAATAGTGGTGTCTGCTTTGATGCAGCAACCAAGAGGGGAAATGACACATATTATGGTTACATAGAGGAGATATGGGAACTTGACTATGGACGTGGTTTGAAGGTCCCTTTGTTTCGGTGCAAAAGGATCAATCTAACACGAGGTGGGGTAATGGAAGACCCGCAGTACGGAATGACAATAGTGGATCTCAACAATCTTGTGTACGCAGACGAACCATTCGTCCTAGCCAATGATGTGGCGCATGTTTTCTATATGATGGACATGTCTACCAAGCTGAGAAAAAGAAAAGATAAGGAAGCGAATACATCATACGATGAGCCAAAGCGCCACATAGTTCTTTCAGGGAAAAGAAACATCATGGGAGTGGATGACAAGACAGGCATGTCAGAAGATTATGAAAAGTTTCATGAAATTGCTCCCTTCACAGTGAATATTGACCCGAGCAAACAGTTAAATGATGAAGATTATCCATGGTTACGGTGCAAAGGGACACACACGAAGAAAAAGTTTCACACCCAAAGATCCCACTCTGGGATGTGACCGGCTTCACTATCATCACTTTCTTCTGTAGTGAGTTTCGGGACTTATATATCTGGAAAGTCCCAGTTTGGACAAACTGTAGGAATCTTTGTAATAGTCAGGGTGCTTATGTGTTTTGGCATTTGAAACGTGTACTTTTGTGCTTCGGACAAACGTCATCAATTTTCAACCCTTTCTGACTTCATTTGCTATTTTTCATACATTTACCGATTGTTTTGAGCTAAGCTACCCTGAAACTGAAAAGCACTACAAATGAACTCTGAAAAGGTTGAAAGTTGGCATGGTATCATCATTTCACCTACATAGCATGTGCTAAAAAGTTGAGAGGGTTACGGCAAAAATAGGATGCACTTCGTGTACAAATTGGACAATCTCTTTCGAAGTATCAGGGTTTCTGACGAAAACTCATCTATTACAAAGGCATTTCATTTTTTTAAACTTATTTCAACTCCAGACTTTTTGTGCGTTCAGTATGCACCATTCAAAGCCACGTCATCAATTTTAAACCCTTTCTGACTTCATTTGCTATTTTTCATGCATTTACTGATTTTTTGAGCGGAAAAAGTCCATTTTAAACCCTAAACTCGTAGAGGTTTGGTGAAATAAACCCTCAAGTCGAAATGCCGGTCGATTGCACCCTGAACTATGCAATCCCGGTCTAAATCGAACCTTGACATGGTTTGATACATAAAAATGCTGACGTGGCAGGGATTTGTCTGGCTCGCGGGCCAAGCAACAACGATGTTGACCACAGCGCGCACTGGGCCGGCCCATCATACTCTTTTTTCTTTACGTTTTTCTGCAAAACGTTTCAAAAAACGCGCGCCACGACGTTTTGAACCCAGCACCTCACAGGCAATGTACGAGCGCGCTAACCATCCGGGACAACATCCGCTTCGTGATAGTTTATTCTTTCATTCTATTTTTAATAACGATCAATTTTTTGTTCTAGATTCCAGCTTGTTTGCTTTTTTGTGCTGTTTTTCTTCTTTTTTTCAATTTCGTGAACTTTTCTCGAGTTTATGAATTTTTTTCGTTTCTGTGAACTTTTTTTTCGAATCTTTTGAATTAATGAGCTTTTTCAAATTCAATGAACTTGTTTTCAAAATAATGAAATTTTTCTAAATTTGATGAACTTTTCAAGTTGACTAACTTTTCAATGAATTTGTAGTTTTTTGCCTGTTAAAATGTCTTTTTTCTGTTACACTGCTAAAAAAAGGTGTGCACATAAGGTGTTTTGAATTTGCAACCTCCCCTTTTTGGTGCAAAAACTGTCCTTACCAACCACGCCACCTCACCTCTTGTGAATAATTTATTCCAATTTCTTAGTTTTTTTCGTTTTTATCTAATGCGTGAAACTTTTTAGGAACTCGTGGACTTTTTTTGAATCCGTGGACTTTTTTCAAATCCACGAACTCTTTTCATTTTTACAACTTCTTTCAAAATTCCGAGAACTTTTCTTTTGAAAACATTTGAATTTTTTCTAAATCCATGAAATTTTTATAAAAAAATTGCGGCCTTTTTTCCTTTTGAAAAATTTGTTCACAAGGGTTTTTTTCGTTTGGTATTCCCTACTAAGATGTCCACGAATTTAACAAAAAATTAAAAACGAAAAATATAAATAAAAAGAACAGAAAAAGAAAGAAGAAAAAGAAGAAACAGGGATAATGTGAACAATGATGTGCTGTCCAGGTGGTTACTTCCGTGCTCTTTTTTTGCAGTTTTAAAGAATAAAAAAACCGTGCGTTTTAAAAGAAGGAAAAATAAAACTAAAGCGGGCCGGCCCAATGGGGAACAGTGCGGCGAAATGGCACCAATCCCGGCCATCCTGTGACACGTCGTTGATCCTGGTTTGCCAAACGACTCCAGGGTTCAGTTTAGACCGGGATTGCATAGTTCAGGGTGCAATCGACCGGGATTTCAACTTGAGGGTTTGTTTTGCCGAACCTCTACGAGTTTAGGGTTTAAAATGTACTTTTTCCTTTTTTGAGCTAAGCGACCCCGAAATTGAAAAGCACTACATATGAACTCTGAAAAGGTTGAAAGTTGGCATGGTATCATCATTTCACCCACATAGCATGTGCTAAAAAGTTGAGAGGGTTACGGCAAAAACAGGATGCACTTCGTGTACAAATTGGACAATCTCTTTCGAAGTATCAGGGTTTCGGACGAAAACTCATCTGTTACATGGGCATTTAATTTTTTTAAACTTATTCCAACTTCAGAATTTTTGTGCGTTCAGTATGCACCATTCAAAGCCACATCATCAATTTAACCCTTTCCGACTTCATTTGCTATTTTTCATGCATTTACTGATTTGTTTGAGCTAAACTACCCTAAAATTGAAAAGCACTACAAATGAACTCTGAAAAGGTTGAAAGTTGGCATGGTATCATCATTTCACCCTCATAGCATGTGCTAAAAAGTTGAGAGGGTTACAGCAAAAACAGGATGCACTTCGTGTACAAAATGACAATCTCTATCGAAGTATTAGGGTTTCGGATGAAAACTCATCTGTTACATAGGCATTTCATTTTTTTAAACTTATTCCAACTCCGGACTTTTTGTGCGTTTAGTATGCACCATTCAAAGCCACACCATCAATTTCAACCCTTTCTGACTTCAATTGCTATTTCTCATGCATTTACTGATTTTTTGATCTAAATGACCCTAAAATTGAAAAACACTACAAATGAACTCTGGAAAGGTTGAAAGTTGGCATGGTATCGTAATTTCACCCACATAGCATGTGCTAAAAAGTTGAGAGGGTTACGGCAAAAACTGGATCCACTTCGTGTACAAAATGGACAATCTCTTTCGAAGTATCAGGGTTTCGGACGAAAACTCATCTGTTACAAAGGCATTTCATTTTTTACACTTATCTAAGTTTTAGCAAATTGAATATAATGATAAAACACACTAATATTAAACAGAAGAAAAAAGAATCACTTCATAATCTATTTTAAAGTAAAGTTATTCACAAACTATTGATTCACACAAATTTCAAATAATTCAAATTTAAACTATTCAAATTTGAAAACTACTCGCACTAACAGACAATTTATATTTTTTACCTAAAGCAAAAAGATTCACAAGAAACTCTAAATAAAGCAAAAAACAACTCAGAAATAAAAGAAAATAAATAAAGCAGAAAACAAAAGAAAAAAAACCGCCTACTAGGCCACAACGGCCTGCATACGACTAGAAACCCAAGCCTGTAGTTGAGCCAGGATGCAGGCCCGCAAGGCCCAGTAGGCCCACAGGGCAGCGCAGCAGATGTAGGCCCAGAAGGCCTGCTTTAGAGAGGAGCTCGAAGGAGCAACCACTACAAAAAAAAGACACATCCATGACATTTTGGGCCGAATGATTTTTTTTTGTCATACTTATGACACTTCTATGACAATAATTGTGACAAAACCCGGTATCATCATAGATGTGGTGGGGTCCTACTTCTATGACAAAAAATCATGACAGAAAATGGGCTTTTCGTCCTAGGCGGGCCGGAGACGCAGCTGCATGACATTCTTTGGGCCGTCCATGACGGAAAAAATCGTGCTAGAAGTGAGGGCGAGGAAAATATCGGGGAGTTCCTGGTTACGGTGGGTGGTCGGGGGCCGAGCGATGCGCGTTTCTCTCGTACGCACGCGCATGTGTGCGAGGCGTTAATTGCGCTCTAACTGAACCCGAGCGAGGCGTTGGGCTCTAACTGAACCTGAGCGATTGCACTGCAGGCTACGCGTTACACTGAACCCGAGCGATCGATCGATCCCTTGCTGTTAACTGAAGCCGAACGATTCCTTCGCTAGTGCTGCTAACTAAAGCCGATCGATGCTTCCTCTGGATGAACAGTGAGCGTTGTTGGGGGGTTTGGATGAACAGTTCCTGGTGGGGGTTGGATGAACAGGAACCCGTGGTAGTAGAGGCCGTTGCCGCTAGATGATCAGTACCCCGATCGTCGAGATGGTGGATGAACAGGACCCCGTGGAGGGCTGGATGAATAGGACCCCGTGGAGGGCTGGATGAACAGTAGCCGGTGGAGGGCTGGATGAACAGTAGCCCGTGGAGGGGTGGTTGAATAGGACCCCATGGAGAGGGCTGGTTGAACAGTAGCCAGTGGAGGCTGGATAAACATGAGCCCGTGGATGAACAGTCGCAGGTGGAGGCTGGAGGAGGTCGACGGTGGATGAATAGTAGCCCGTGGAGGCTGGAGGAGATCGACAGTGGAGATGAACAGTATCCCGTGGAGTCCCGTTTTGCGGTACGCCACACTCCTCCCGATGAACAGGACCCCCGTTTCGACCGTAGGGCTCCAACACAAGTCCGTTTCCTCCGTTTTGCGGTACGCCACACCCCTCCCGATCAACAGGACCCCGTTTCGACCTTAGGAGGTCCGTTTCCTCCATTTTGCGGTACTCCAGTCCCCTCCCGATGAACAGGATTCCGTTTCCACCATGGCCGGTCGAACACAAGGCCGTTTCCTCTGTTCTGCGGTACGCCAGACCTCATTTTCATTGCCTGTTCCGTCCAAGCCGGTTTTCTCCCGATGAACAGCACGCATTCTGTTGCCTCCCGATGAACACGACGCATTCCGTTGCCTCCCCATGAACATGACGATGACGCAGTTTCTCCGTTCCGACCCAGCCACAACCATGTACACGAGCCCTGGCCGTACGTATGCACGAGTAGGCGTTCGAGACCCCGCCCGTATGTACGTACGTGGTCGTATTTACTTTCTTGCACCCTGGCCGCTGTACGTACGTGTACATGTTACGTGCGCGCCTCTACTGCCACACGTGCACGCCTCTACTACCACACGTGTGTGCCTCTACATCAACCAGTATGTACGTACACGTTCGTGACCAGAATGACAACGCTACGTACGCTTCGACCGGGTGGATACCAACTGTCAGTCACTTCCTTGCGTGCGAAGATGTACCTGCTGGGTCCCAGAAGTCAGGGGGGCGAATCATTTTTTTGCCCTTAATATGGACGCACTTCCCTGCGTGCGAAGATGTAGCTGGTCGGTCCTAGCAGTCAGGGGGGAAACATTTTTTTCGTGAAATACGGTGGCCTGTCCGGTGGGTCCCTGTTGTCAGGTGGAGGAATCATCATTTTCCGCATAATAAAGAGGCACTTCCTTGCTGCGGCCTTGGACCCAGCTATCAGCCTCTCCACGTATAGTACTCTTCTGATGGAAGTCGTTCCTTGACCACGCCGCACTGAGAGCACCTGGGCGGTGGACGACGGTGAGGCCTAGGAAGGGGACGACGCGGAGCCGGGGAAGACGCGGCAGTGGAAGCCCACACGGAGAGGAGTACGAGGGTTCACTGGTTCGGCTGCGGTGTGAGGCTGCCGTCGCCGCAGGGCCTGGCCAGCGGTGGGAGTAGTAGGGGGCGGTGAGGCCTCCGCGGCATCACAGCCGGCCACGAGAGGCAGGAGCACGTGGCACGACCGGCGCTGGTTTGGGAGGCTGGAGCAAGAAGACCAGAGGTTGAAGAAGCACTACGGTCGTTGGATGGACATCGTACGGTCATTGGAGCTAGAATCATTCATATTGACTAAGTTGACAAAGCCCTCCGTCCCCATCAACTAAGTAGGCCCACAAGTCAGCCTCCCACGGAGG